>NW_011499900.1:1246039-1334012 GCF_000495115.2 Populus euphratica
ATTAATTTTTTTTTATTTTAAATTAATATTTTTAAATTATCTTGATATACTAATATCAAAAATAATTTTTAAAAAGTAAAAAAATATTATTAACATATATTTTAATACAAAAACTATTTAAAAAACAATCATATCCATACCAACAAACGATTATTTGCGGCAATATTCCTTGTATATGTGATAATTCTAATAAACATCATTAACCCTATTAACAGTCTAAGGATTATCTCACTATTTAATATAGTTCTTAAACTTTTGATCTAGCTCAATTGACAATTACTATCAACTACAATTAGGCATTCTCGTATCTATGGAAGTATAAATGCACACAAATATAATTGATAGTAAAACTATCAAATCAGAAAATTAAGATCATATCAGTCAGTCTAAAGTTGCTTTGAGAGATGCATGCAAGCCCCATTAATCCATAGTCTCTGCAAGAGTTAGCAGTTTTAACACATACAATTAATTATTTAATTGGAGTGCGACTCTGCACTTTTCTTCCATTGTTCTTTACATTTACTCTCATGAAATGATGATCAGTTAATGTGTTACGTACAATCAAGTTTTACATGGTTGTTTCTGCCTTTTTTCAAAGGGCATGACAAGATCTCTACTGGGATTTTCACTTCCCATCAACCCTAAAATTAAGTCCCTATAAGTAATGTAACCAAAAAAAAAAAAACATTCTCTGAAAATAATCACCCAAATTAAACAAAGTCAGCCCTTCCTCCCCCAGAAACCAGGCCACCCTCAAATCCGACAGCAGAAGATTTTGTCTTGCATGCACTCAATTCTCTTGCTCTCGAACTTTTCCCATAACCTCCATCGACAGTTTCATAACTTACCAATTCATTTGCAAAAGATCAACTCTATAAACCTTCAGCAGAAGGATCAGGAGGTATTAATCTCAATCGTTAGAATTAGTCCACAAAAATTGCCTTACCTTTCTGATCAAAGCCTGACGAAGAATAAGCTTAGTTCTGGTCCGTTGTTTCCATCAGGATTCAACATATAATAGGTCTCTGAGTCTTTGGACCCTGCCACACGTTCAAAGAATGCCCGCATGTACGTTAATTCTCCATCTGCAGGCTGATCTGCTCCATCTCCGGTAGGTATTACACCAGCTCCCATTGAAACAACACGTAAGGTTTGCATTACATTTAAATCTTCATCGGTTGGCTCTCTCTTGACCGCATAACCACACTTCCTACCATTACAAAACAATGTCCATATCGGCTCGTCCTCAATCTTGGTCTTATCATTTGCCTTCTTCTCACATTCTAAGGCAATCCTAACAAGCCCCACTCCCATATCTTGGAGGAGTTTTCCTGTGGGAATTGTGAGTTCAAGCAATAAAATAGGCAGGGACCCGGGGCTTTCTTGGATGGCAAGACTAACCCTAGCTTTCCGATGCCCAAACAGGGTTCCGGTCATGCGGGTCCCACCAACGTGCCCGTCATGGAGGCGGTTTCCGTGGAGCGAGACGGGGATCTTGCATGCTGGAGTGATGATAGGGAATGACCGGAAAACAGCCCGGACACGGCGGAATATCTTATTGTGCTTTGAAGAACCCTTCTTGCCATTTGGTTGATGGAGGGAGATAGCAGGCTGGGTTGGAGACGTTGGGTTTGTCATTCCAGAAGATGGGGAGGTTGGGGGTGATGGAAAGGTCGATGGCGACCGGGGCCGAGTCTGTACCGGCGTGAGAGGATATGGTGGGGTTGATGGTGGGGTTGGCATGATGGAGGCTTGCAAGTCCTTGGTGGGCTTAATTTGGTAGGCTTAGTGGCGGTGGCGGTGGTGCATATATAAGAAGAATAGAGTTGAGGCATGCACGTTCAACTAAGGTGGTTTGTTCTTAATTTTCTATGTATTTCCGCAAGGAAGAGTCGAGACTTTCTTCAGTTCCTTGTTCTTATATTACATTTGATTTATGGTTAAAAATTTCTAGTTCTGTAATTACCCTAAAGATAGTTTGATAGTTGTTGTTCTTGGATCGACTGCTGGCAAAGATCTGATGCTTTCTTGAAGCCATTGAATAAATAGGCTAATCTGGTAGTTCTTTTAGCTGAACAACTTGAAAACTTTGCGGCTCTTGCCAGCGAAATTATCAATATATTTGTTAATTTATGACATATAATTGAATGATGAATTGGTAAAACTTTTATTTGTTAGTTGATTTTTCCAAATATATCTCTAATTCTACCCTAATTTAAAATAAATAAAAAAGAAGTTGCATCCATGTTAATTAGAGGATAGCTGCCAAATTCGAGGAAGAACTCGAAAAAAAAAATTCAGGTTTATGGTTTCTCGATAAAGTTAGATTAATAATTTTTATTAAAAAAATATTATTTTATTTTTTTCCAAAATAAATTATTATAATTAACATTTTCATCAAGTATAACTTGAGTTTTGTTAATATTCGGGAAATTTTGCATTGAAGCATTGGATAAATTAAAAATAAAATAAAGAAGAAAGTAAAAAACAATAATTAATAACATGTGCTAAACTGCAAATCAATGGGTTTGTTGTCAACATCAAAAATAATAATAATAATAATAATAAAGGCTAATTGCACCATTACTCTGTTGCTTTTTATCATCTATACAGTTACCCTCAGGATTTTTGTTTTTATTCTTATTATTTTTTGGTTTAGCTGACCTTATGGTTGACAATTGCATTAATAAATTCACCAAAAAACAGAAGTCAAAATAAATTTAAAATGTAAAAAGAAAAAAGAAAGAGAGTTTCCTTGATGGAAAAAAAGCTTTTGAAATGTCTGTTCTTTTCGTATTGTTTTCCTGAGCCGAGGGGAGAAAAAACAAGAGGATGATTCCGGCCGTTAACAAATCGATGTCCTTCCGTTAAAAAATCTTGAATTCGAACATCTCATTGAAAGCCAATAGAACTTAAGTTGAAGACAAATGGATATTCACAGCATGCAGTGAAGAAGACGGACAAGTCTCAAAGACATGGATCAGTACTGATTTGCTGGACTGAGAGTAAACAAGAACAACAAATGCATTAGCTTGTATGTCACTGCTTACTGAATCCATCTGTATATGCACCTACCAAAACTGAGCTGAGTGGATGCAGCAAGTTATCCGACCTAGCACCTAACCATGCATACTAATTATACATAAATCTCTGGTATATACATATGAGATAAGCACTTCAAGAGGATCTTTCAAGCTTTTTTAGATGAGTACAATACTTATTCAAGGATTGTTGGCTTCGACCTACTTTTGAAAAACATTACTATAAACTTAGAAAATCTTCTCTCAGGATTTCTTCACGTATGCTTGCCTGGATTTGCTCTTATCTGTCGATATCCATGACCAAGGATTGGAACCTCAGCATCACCTCGGAAACTTGGATAGGAAGGGAGATCGTGGACTTGAGGCTCATTCCAGCGGCAATTTAGAGGTTTTGTTTCTCTGGAAATTCCTTGCTTGGAATTTACTGGTGCTGAGACAGGAAAATCTCGCATGTTTAGGTCCATCTTACTGAACATGAGATTTGCAATGGTTCTGTCAATGGCGTTGGTCTCCATTTCGATTGCTGTCTTTCCACCAGACCTGAACATGAAGCTCACTTTCTTATCAAGATAGCTCGATTATCAATGCATTATACAAGGACATATGCAGTGAAGTAAATGGAACTCAACAGATGCTTGATCACCCAAATACCACTGATGTGATGCATTTGTTTTTGTTTGAAGAGATTTACATGGGAGTTGTCAGTTTATGTAATTACTTCCAGTTGCTAATGTTGAATCCTAATTGATATGAGAGCGACATGAAAGTAGTATATGTGAAGATAGATAATGCCAACCATTTACCAAAAAAGTTCAGGGTACGCTTACCGGGTTAATAGCTATACATAACAAAATCTCAGGATCAGTTGGAGACTAACAGAGATAAGAGCTCTGGTCATCAACCCATTTCCAGATATACTTCTATTTTGATTGTCAGTACTTGACAGCAATCAGTTTTAAGAGAACAACCTTAAAATATTAAGGCCTTAAATTATAATGAGATAAGCATTCTAATTAAAAAAAAAGAGAAGTGGGATAGCATAGAAAGATTATAAGCATTAGGCAAATATTGTGCAAGTACCCCATTTTCTCATCTTCACCGGTACCCAGTGTTTCCATGTACAGGTCTCCATTTTGGTCCTGTTTTATTGGATGTTGCTTTGAATTGCTGGCTAGCCGGTACAAGGCATCACGAAAGCAAATTCTAGTCTTATCATTTAACTGAAAAGAAAAAATAAATCATTAGGATATGGTTTTGCTTGTTAAAAAAAGGGTGCTCTTAGGATGTTGTGTTATACCTGGGCCATAACCATTTCTAGCTCCTGTAGCGCAGATTGTTGAAGAGATGATTTCTCGTCAACAAGTCCAATCATACTATCATGCTCAGAAGGGACCAAGACATTAACCAGCGATGCCTTGAAAAAACATTACCATGATTAGTTGAACTTGCAAGTCTCATAAACTAAAAATCTTCATTGGAACCAATAGGCATCTGTTCTTGCATTTCTCTCAACTCTCTTGCTATTCGTCACAGGTAGTATGTGTATATAGATGAAAGCAGAATGCTAACTAAGATCTACTGTTATGCAAAAAAGGGAAAGGTTATTAATTTTCCAGACTACACCAGAAAACGTTTTTAGAAATTCAACCAACTGTCCAATGGCATGGGTGTTTGGAGTCGATGTAGGCCAAAAATGTTTTGAGAAAGGAGTTTCTTGAAGGAAATATAAGCCAAGTGTATAAATATAGCTAGTACCATTATATGGGCAAACAATACATGATGAAACAAATGTTGACTCATACAAAAACTTGATGAAATAAAATTTCCAAAAGAATATAGAAAGTATGCTATGGTCATAACCAATGAGTATTTATATCACAATTAGCTGAGATAGTGGCAGGCCTAAGACACTGAGGCCTTGACTGCCCCATTCGGCATAATTTGCAGGTGATTGTGTCTAATTTTCATGTCTGGAGACACTGGTGTGACAACAAACAACAAAATCTAGGTCAGGTCTAAACAAGGCTGGAGCCTAATTCCACGTGCCTGTGGTTTCTTTGATGATGTTTCGCCCAAATATGTCCATGATAGGTGCATGAAATTAGACTCCACCCTTGTGGATTTAAACGCACTCTATGTTCATGATACAACAAACAAATTTTACACAGAATGTATCCCAGGAACAAGCAGAGCTGAATTCTCTGTGTTGCCAAAGACGAGAGTAAAAGAAGTCCTCCTATAATGATTAAAATGGATATCCTCATAAGCAAGAAATGAAAGAACCTCGTCAATATTATTGTTAAGATAGGCAAAGGAAACCGGAAAAAAAAAAAAAACCAATATTTTTTCTAAACCCAAATCAAGGAGCTCATACAGAACTATGGATTAAATTGTGCTAGGTCCACAGTGAATAAAAAAAAATGTGCATATGCATGTATACCTACAACAATAAAACCCTCTCTTCATCCAAGAAACAAGTACAGGCAACAGGGCAGGGCTAGGGTCTTTAAAGCTTATCAAAGATTTAGTATGAACCATGAATTTCATTATAGGAAATTTGTGAAAAATATATGGTCAATCATTGAATTAAAGGTAATAAAGAGATTGAAAATCTCACCTTTACCGATGCCAAATCCTTTTGGTCTGAGTTGCATGGATTGAAGTGTGAGGCAGCAACTTCACCTTCCTCCCAACTTAATGATGGAGAAAATGCATGTGTTTTGAGATACTTTGAGCTTCCCATGCCATGTGCATCATTTGAGATACTTTGCAAATCTGACATTGTGTCTGTGAAGCAATTGTCAGCAGATGCCATGCCACAATCTGCTTCAGCAGAAAAGCAAAACGAGCCATTAAGATTTTCATTCCTGGGTAGATCCTCAAGAAAGGAACTCCTGCAACAAATGGAAATGAGAAAAGATTAATAAGATTAATAAGGAAGCATCATATTTGATAGAAATAACAACCACATGTAGGGAGATGTTGGGCACCCCATGGATATTGAATGGCTCTATTATGTCACATGTAGCGCTGCAGGCACAAGAGATTGTCATATAATGAAGGCGGCACAAAGATAGGTGCCATCACCGCAAATACTGGTATAATCCATTTGTAGGAACCAGGAATTCTAACCATTTTTTCATGATGGATAGTAGTGTTTTAGCGCACACAACTACGGGAGCATTCGATTTCCATGGGGTGTCCAAGCATGCTGCTAATCAATATGACAAGCTACAGAACATTTGATTCTACATGATTTCTTAAAGGCATTAAATTAATCCCAGAAGTTACGCTTGTACAGGAAAAATTCATCCAGTTGTTCGATTTCTGAAAGATCATCAAGCTGGTAATCTGGCTGGTCACATGAAAGAGCAGTTTGGGGAAGTGACTCTTCAGATAATCTTCCACTGATGCTTGAACCACTAGACTGATCTTTAACATTGTAGAAACTTTCAACTTCTTTGCTAGAAATTTCACCATTGAATTTGAGTTCTTCCCCAGTCAATTTTGAATCCATAAGAAAGCGTTTGTTAGAAAACTCATGACTTTCTGATGCATCTGCACACCATTTCGACCAACTCTCTGGTGATGGAAGCCTATCATATACTTCTCGATCCTCTGGAACCACAAAATCATCAATACCACTTCCAGAATACCACTCCATGAGATTTTATCTGCAGAAAAAAGAAAAGAAAACAATCCCCATTTGTCAAAAAAGGTACCATAAAAACAAAAAAAAAAATCTAATAAAAGTAGAAAAGCCAAGCAATACAAACAGTTCATATCTAATTCAATATCAAAGAGTACACCTAATTTTATTACTAAATCCACGATTTTGAACAAAATCACAATTGCGAAGAACTTGTTTTATCATACAATACAAGCCTGAATCTTTAACTTCATCAGTTAAGTGGAGCTGCAGGTTCTACCTTAAAACTAGAAATAAGCAAGTGAACTGCAATTAATGATTTTGATTATTCCAGTTCCTTTCACTTCCCACCAACCAAAAACTTAAAAACCGATAGAATATCAATACATAGACAAAGTATCATAATTTATCAACCAAACAGAACAACCAAGACCACATAGCATAAAAATCAACCCAAAGACCCCAACAAAAAAATAATAATCCACCAACAAATTGAAGAGGCTTAAAGAAACAAATTGAACAGGCTTAAAGTAATTATACTAAAGAATTCAAACTTCAAATCATGAGTAAGAATCATATAAATACAATCAACAAAACAAAGAGAAAAATTATGAAAATCAAACAAAAGTAATCACACACAAACACATATTCATCACAACATGCATACATATCTCACAAGCCAAAGACTAAAACTTTGACACTATAAACCGAACTAAATATACACAAGCATCAAAAGAAGAAGAAAAAAACCTTGAGATTGTTGGGTGGTGGGTTTTGATTAAGAGAATGACCAAGACCCAGTTGCTAATATAGAGAAATGAACCAGTCCAGATGATAAGAGCAGCAAAGAAACTATAAAAAATACAAACTTTGATGGAGGTTTTTGTTGCCTTGGAAAAAGATTAGTGCTTTTCGCTAGATGCAAAACAGAGGCGGCCCTGTTATCCTTTGCAGCACCTTATAGTAATATAGTTTGCAGAGTAGGGAGAGAGAAAGTGAAGCTAACTTGTGTAGAGAGAGAAAGTGAGTAGTGGCTGAAAACTTAAGTTGAGATTTGTGGCTGAGAACCTCCATCAAAATCTGTACTCTCATTGGTCCACGTATCAGAATCTGGACCCACCAAATTAGAAATCATGGTCCTGGTGTTCTGCTTGTGATGCGTCCAAGTAAAGTAATCCCCTTTGAAGACTTTTCCTTTCTCGAGCAAAAATAGTTAAAATACCCTTCTTTTTGAATAAGAGGCCACGGCTCTCTACCTGCAATGGTGGACGTGGCTAGCCGCGTGGATGCTTTCCAGGGACCCCACGTATCTCTTCCCTGATGGGTTTTTGGGGGGACAAGTGGCAACATGCAATGTCTTTGATATTGACACGTTGCATTGAGCAGGGATCTAGTACAGTGTTAGTTGGTGTCAAGGATGGGTGAGGTGCCTTTAGTACAAGAAGACGAGAGCCACAGGGCTTCTGCAGTAAGTGTGGTATGGAGGTTAGGGCAAACTCCGGGGACTTGTATGATGATGATGATGCAAATTGTGCCAGGTTGCTGTAAGAAAATTAGGATTGGACCGAAATGGCACCGACTAATATTTATTTGGTGGTGTCCAGGTGAAATGTTCCTCCAAAGCCTGATGTTCATTCATTGTGCTGCGTTTGAGCATTTATCCTTGTCACTACCACTTTGTGATATTATCCATTGTTGGATTCTTGAAATTTATTTCTCCAACATAGTAATTAGGGTTCGTGTTTTATTGCTTAATATTAGAGTAATTCTTTTCATTACCATAAATTTAAAAATACAATTTTTTTAAAAAAATAATATTAGATTAGAGTTTATATAAATTTAAATCTATAAATATTTAAAAAATATTATAGCAAACATGTTTTTAACACAAATACAATAATATGATTTTAGCATATATATTAAATATCTATTCAAACTTGTAATTGATATCAGATCAAAAATCCTTCGTATTAATAATATAAATTATATATATCTGAATTAAAACTAAAAAGGATATTTGTTATTGAAATATATTAAAATAATAAAAAATTTATTATTGTCAAAGATAAATAATTTATCCTTAAGGATTCGATGCTCCAAGTAAAATATTTGTAATAATCTTCTTCTCAAGATTACAACAATATCATCTTAGTGGAGATGCAATTCTAAATAAAACTTTTGAATTGAAGTAAATGGACTTAATAACCTTTCAATAAAATGAAAATAAACTTTGGATCTAAGAGGAAAACCAATATATAAAATGAGATTAAAAACACACTAAAATTAAGGTGAGGAACAATGTGTAAAACTAGAGAGAAAAAAATTATGTGAAACTCTCTCTCTATCCTCTATTTATAGTAGATTTTAAAATTTAACAAGTTAAAGAATTAATTCTAATAACAACTAGAAATAATTTATATCATTATCAATTTTGATTAGCTACTATAAATATAAATCCAGAATTAAACCTGATTTTTTTAAGCCATAAATCTAAAGTTTTTTAGATAAAAAAAATTGTTCAAGTTTGTGAAAAAAATGCTTTTAAAATAGACTATTCAGGTCCTTACATTCATTGAAATCTTTTAACAAAGTGAATCTAAACTCTAGATTTTAAAAGAAAATCAAAGTTTAAAGTGAAAAGAAAAATATTAGAACTAAGGCAAGGAAGAATGTGTAAAATCTATATAAAAAAAAATTCTTATGTAAAACTCTTTTTTCACCATTTTTTTTATAGTAGATTTTAGAAGTTATAAATTAAAAAATTAAATCTGGTATCAATCATAATTAATTTGCATCATCATCAACTTTGATTAGCCACTGTAAATCCACAATTAAACTTGAATATTTTGGCTATAAATTTGAATTTTCTTGTGTGATAGGTACTACTCGGAGACTAATCATTTAAAAAACAGAGGATCCAACACCCAAATACCTTAGGTGCTAGCATGCCTAGCACCTATGCTGAGGTCTAGGCTAACACTTTTTATGGGGTCGGGCGCATGCCAGAGCTTATCTACCATGAGTCTAGACAATGTATTCAAGCTTATTTTTCATCCATAACATGCTTAGCCAACTCGTCTAAACCTAATATTTTTTTAAGATATTTTTTATTAATCTAATTTTTTATTTTATTAATGTTTATATAAGAGATATTTATCCATTGTCATTATATATATAAGAAATGCTATTAAGATAAAATTACACTTCATCACAATCTCTTCATAAAAAAACAAGATTCATTGACTATAAATATTTTTTGAGTCCTCTAAAATTAAGGTTTATAATCTCCTTATTCTTAATATTTTTTATATACATGATTTTAATATTTATCTCTATAAAATATTATTTTACTTTCTCTCTTTACAAAAATACTTATTTAAGCATTTAAGGATCTTTATATCTATCAAAATAATATTTTATAAGTTTCAATTTCTAGCCACTTTGACCTACTAGATATCAACCACCTACTATTAGTTACTTTAACTTAATAAATACTAATTACTAGTTATTTTAATTATAAAAAATAAATTAAATTAAAAAAATTAAAAAAATTAATTGATTATACAACATATAATCTTATTTCTAATCTGGCTAGATTTTTTTAGGATTATGCGTGACATCAATCGAATTGTCTTCCAATCTCTACAGTCCACATGAATTTAAAGGCTTGAGATCGGTGACATTGCTAGACTTGTCTTTTTCCGGAAAAAATGCAGCAAATTCCGAGTTTAATAAATTGTCCACAAACAAAACCATATCCAAGTTTAAAGAAAAACACATGGATAAACACTATATCCTCCTCCATTCCTCGTAGTCCACTCAAAATCAAAACAACATGGGATGTTTAAGTTGATATTACTTGCCTTTTGTCCTCACCATGAAAATGCATGCGATTTTGAGCCAGACAAGTCGTCATAAATTGTTATCATGTCCAAAATTAAAGAAGAAAGACATCAGTTCACACAAAAAATCATCAGCATGATGTTGCTTTGGGTTTCGTATCTATAAATGGACTAGCTCTCAATCTTCCACCTCACTGAATTTGGTATTGGTAAAAGCATTTAGCTTAATTGATAGCCACATCTTTTCTCTATAGCAACATATATATAATTAAATTTGAATTCGAATCTCCCTTTTTCTATGATTATTACTTGATTTCATGCATACAGGTCCTTGTACATTGGGATACCAATGGAAACATTCTGGGGATCAATATTAAAGAAAAATCAGAGAGAGAGAGAGAGAGAGAGAAAACATTGCATGATTTCAAAGCATATAAAACAATTAACTATACTCAAAATTGTGCTATCAATAAGAGAAAAGGAAGAGCGTTTTTGAGTTCAAATCCTTCACTTATTATTATTCAAAGAATCAACGAAGATAATTTCAGAATCCTGCCGTAACATTTAGAACCCTTAGCAATCTCCAAACAAAACATCTTTCATGGATATAAAGCTTGGACTAAAAAGGACATAGCTTTGAAGTAGGGTAGATAATTTTCTTGATTTCTTGTAATTGGTCTCCATGTTTGATGAGATCCAGTTAAAACCCCTCAAGAATCATCCTTTTTCTATAGTTGATGAATATATTGGAGGATGGCAAAACTGGATTTGAGCAGCACAAACGTGTGCAAAACAAGTTTTTTTGTTAGACTTGGGAGCTTCCAAGTGTTTTATTAGGCTTGGGAGCTTCGTTGATGCTCAAGTTAATACTAGTATAAGAGGAATGAAGTTTTAGATGTATTATGTGATTATAGAAAAAAATATGCTAAAAAGACTAACATAAACTATTCTTAGAGCTTTACCTAACCATTTAAATTTTTAGATTTAATTAATTATTTGAGAGTTTGAATAGAAATACAAAATAATTCTTAGAGACTCGCCTAGCAACTTCGAAGATGTAGTACAAAAATGAAGAGCAATATTTGGTACCTGACGCAGAGATCAAACAGGCCGCAGGATCCCACTTCATATCCTGATACCCTATTTTTTGTGTTAAATCGCAAAAGAGAAGTTCCCCTGACAAATGATACCTCTACAGGCATTAAAAATTCAATTTTTATTTGATGAATTCACTCCGAAAAATCAAAGGACAGGACCAATAGCATTTTGGATGCCACATTAAAATTTCTAATTTGGCTATTTCCCTTTTCTTTTAGTAAAGGTAAGAAAGCTTGGTAAGAATAGAAGAGAAGTGCTGCAGCTGAACTAATCAGACTAAACAAGCTGGTAAGTGTAATGATTCAACGTAAATACAAAGCCCACTGTATTTAGATCAGAGTCTATTGGTACTTTCTTTTGCAAAAGCAACTGAGACACCCAGTATTGAGGGAGTGAAAAGCCGCTCCATGATCAGCCAACTGCTTCTAAATCTACCTCTGCATCTGTCTCTCCATCTATCATCCCTGCCTCTGCTTCAGCATCAGCTTCTAACTGGCCTGCCTCTTGACCACCATCCGTGTCAGAGCCTTGCTTTTGATGTTCATCTGGTGTTGGAGTGCCGCTTTGTGAAATACTGCCAGTTGCGGCCATGGCATCAGTGTCCATTGGTGCAGCAGAGGATTCAAGATCAGTTCTAATTCCTTCACCGTCAATCTCACTTGCAGGTGTTGATATCTAGCAAAAGACACTTAATTAAAGACCAGAAAACAGTGTCCTAACACATTTGTAGAGATTACCAATACATAATGCCCCTAGCATCCTCTAATGTACCATATCTCAAGAGTTGAGATTTACTGGTAGCCATCTTTTACATTCTGAACATCTCAGATTTCACCCGTGAACTTTTAAACTGCAAAATGCAGTAAAAATCGATGTTTGAGACCGCCTGTAATTCTCTGTATTATTTGAACTTTCTGCATTCCTAGTTTGTTCCAAAAACCTCATCTCGTGTGCATCAAATAGTAGGCCACGTGCCAGAATCTGATTAATAAGATTCCCTTACAACATGAGACACCATATTGTGGCTGTAAACACGCTCTGAAAACTAGAACAGTCAACCCATTTCTGCCAATCATCATATGTTTGGTGCCCATGTATAATTTATGAAATAATTTAGCTTTATCAGATGAAAAATATTGAGGGGGTCCAGTTTCCAAAAAGTCAGCCTATTGCAGGTTATAAATAAGAATCTATAATTTCATTAGGAAGCCGCAATTTTTTAGACAGACAGACACCCACGCTTCAAGCAGTTCAAACAATCTATTTGGAACCCCAACAACTCAAATCAATTCTCTCAAATGATTGCAAGCGAAAAAACCCTTTTATTTCTATTAAGATAAACTAGTTCAAATAAATTGTTACAAATTCACATTTCCATATGGAAATAGAGAGCTTATGTTAAAGACAGATACCTGATTATCTTCCACTTGATGTAAAGCACCCTTTGGCTCATCCTTTTTGGCACGTTTAGACCTGTCATTAGGTTTAGCTTGGTATTTGGACCGGACATCTGGTGGCAAGAGTTCTAAAGGAACAACTCCTTCAATACCATGGTCAGTAAACTGCAACAAAATTCACATGGATTCTGTTAGCCAAAAGATTTTATGGGGAAAAAAAAGAATACATTAGAAACATTGGCTACGATCATACTCGAGAGAAACCATCCAAATCCTGCCGGGCAGAGAAACGGAGACCTTTCCAGCAATAAACCTGGGAAAACAGAAGTAATTATAACTTTTGTGGCCAGTAATCCACACTACTCGCCACAACAATTCAACTTGCAGCAACACAGTTTACCTTTAAAAGGAGCTAAAATGAGCAGTGAAGTGTGTGCTTATTGCTAGCAGATCATTATAAGTTCCTACTTTGACATAAAATTCAACACATCACAACTTGGGCAAGTATAAGAATTTTGGGTCATCCATGACTTTACCCCGTCCATATCTCAAAAAATAGATACTTATGATTTATTAACATGACTAACCTTAGAGTCACCTGCAACTCAATTGACCATAAAGCTCAGAGCAGATGTGGATGATCCAATGTTTATACAGATTCCATGCGAAACCATGCACATGTATTTACTTTTATTAAGCTGGATGATTGATACCAACAAAACAGCTCTTCATTAAATTATTGGAGCATTTGTACTCGAGTCCATGTATTCACTTTTAAAGGGAAACTAAAAAGATGTGTTAGTCACAAGACCATGAGCGTCCTAATTGTCAGGCGCAACAGGCAAGACACCAATCATTATACCACTCCTTGGAGTCTTTAGCAGCACGGGCGAATGTCCCTCAAATGCCCCTCCAAGTTATGAACTATTCCCCAAAGAACATCCCTTCAACATCCTAATACCCTTATTTATATCCCATTATGCAATTTATATTTTGTCTTTCATGCTCCCCAGAATTTATAGAATATTTTACTTCTCAATCGTATCCATATCAAAATTCTACACCGATTCCCTTAATCTTCAAGAAATTTATTTTTTCAGCCCCAAGAAGAATATATTCCATAATTAATTACAGCATTACAAGTGATATCAGATAGTAACATTTAATATTATTACTTGCAGCTAACCACAATGATTGAAAAAGTAAAACGACTCAGTACCACCATAAAGATGGAATAAAAAGTTCTGTTTTACCAAAGAAAAAAAATGATGTTCTAACATCAATTCTATGAGCTAAAACGTACCCGGTTATTCTTGTGGTGATATTCAGCATCTATTCCAGCTGATGGATCCATCTATAAATTTAGTACAGAAACAAACTTATTCAGATAGCTGAAATGTCAAAATCTGTATAAAAGAAAAGTAAAAACAAATATCAGGTTATTAATTTAAGTTAAAAAAGCATATTAGGGTGCTTACATCTTCTGCCAATGGTTTCCAGTAATCTGTGATAGCAGGAGTTCGAACACGTTGAGGATCAGTGCATGCATTCTCGAGAAGTTTAAAAAAAAAAAAGAACCTGTATTAAGTTGATGATCTAGAAGTATTAAACATGCACAATATCAAATAACATCACAAAAAGACAACAGGAAAGAAAAACTATAAATTATTTAGGCAATCACACCATTATGAGCTTTTTTTGGCATTTTGATCACAAATATCCATCTATTTATCATGCCACAAAGATGCAATAAATTAAAAAATTCAGTAGTGCAATATACCGAGAACACAATGCAATGAGTTTTGCTGTTGAATGAAACATGACAGGACAAGGAGACGGTCATATGACAAGTTGTTTGCATATTGTAAACATCAACTCTATCAGTGAATAAGACCAACCGGATTCTGATCTGCCCACTTCCACAATTGAGAGAGTTCTTTATTTCCTAGCCTCCACCTTGGCCTACTGGGGGATTAAGAAGAGCACACATGTTTCAGAATAATAGATGTAAACTTTGAACAGAAATGAAAAACAACCATCAGGGTTGAAGAAGTATACAATGAGGAAAAAAAATTACAAAAGGAGTCCTAAATTTGATTTTCAAATAATGAATTGGAGGGCCATCATGTAATTGATGCCAATTGCAGGGCTCAATGTTTTTCACTGTGCACACTTTTCCCCTCATTGTCTTGTTCAAAAGACAAACTTCTGGTTGAGATTATGGGTAGGCAATTATAAAACTACATTTCCACTGTTTTTCTTAAAAAAAAAAACATTGTAATCCACAAAAGAAAGCTAGGTGTAAATAAGTAGGGTAGAGGGCTAGGTGTAAATAAGTAGGGTAGAGGTGTTCACAACTTTATCAACCATAAAAAATTTCAATGTAGACCACTGCAAAATGACTTTCATATTGAACCACATATCAGAGCTTGTGAATTCATATTAGCTGTTTAGTTTTCAAAGTTATAAGCTTTAGCTAATTATTTCATTAGTGATGCAGATGCGGCTTTATAACCAATTATATGTATCCAATAAAAACTAGCCCATGCATAAAAACTTGAATATTCTGAAGGGCAGCAGAATGCTAATCAAGTGGCTTGCTTCTTAGAGCACATTCCTAAAAGTATGTAGTGTCAAGCATGAAAGGAAAAATGAAGCAGCCAACTTGCATACCGTTTTTTACCTCCGTCTTGGACTGTTTTATTCTCTATTGGCTGTTTTTCAAATGGAGGGCAACCATCACGTTTCCACCACAACTAAAAGAATGAAAACTGTTATTATTCTAAACAAAGGTCATCTCACAACATAAGCTACAGATATGCATATCTGATATCTATAAAGGGAGAGAGACATAATAAGCATATTCTTACCCAATTCTTTTCACGTTCTAGTATATGCTCAACCATGTGAAGAAAATCTTTCCCATTAGGTGGAGTCATTTCAAGTAATTTTTTAACATGCTCCTCGCGAGATCTTATTTCTTCTTTCTGGAACAAGCAGAACAAAGACAGTCATAGCAATCATGTCATTCTATCCATCCCATATATGCATAATTCACAAGTAAAAAATAATAAACAAGTCTAGTCCAGTAGACAAGAATACAAATGATATAACATTGTACAAGGAGGGTGAAGTTCTAGATGAAGCAGTTCCTTTTCTCTCAAAGGGAAAATAAAGAGCACAAGGAGAAGAGGGATGGAAAGCAGGATGCTCTTATATACAGACTGCAGAACAATGCAGGTTCTTCGGAGCACATGGTGCAGTAGTGTTGTGCACCAATTATGCACGAGTAAAGAGCAGAAAGAATCAGCAAGATGTTTGTGAGGAGAACCGGGCATTCTTAACGCAAGAGAATGCATGTGGCAGGAACATGCCTATACTGCAAGCACATAAAGTTGAAATCGAGCAGATCTCTGCCTCAAAGCTTGTGTCACCAATCTGTTTCAATTGAGGGAATCGACCCAAGTTTTCTCAAGATGTGCCAAGCCATTCTCTTATTTCATATATTTTACTGCTACTCTTACCTTGGGAGTTTTCTTCAAGCACAGCTTGTGCACTTTCATTTAACAAATTTGGAGTCCCCTCTCTTCTTTCTCTCTCTTTCTCTAAATTATTGATCATAATTGAGAATGAGATAAACACTCCTTTCTTTTACGCCATGCTAAGGTAATGTCACTCTCAATTTTGTACTTACAAACATGAAGTGCATGGAGAAGTTTGCTTGCAAACCACCTGTGACCTCGCCGTGGAAGTATTCTTGCTGTTATTGTGATTAGTAGAATGTAACTGCTCAGCTTGATTAGTTATGTTAATTATGCCATTTAACTATCATGGTAAGATTGTCATTTCACATTCTAATTATCATCCTTAATGTGTAATCAAGAGTTACTCAGATTGCTGTTATGGTTGCACTAATCATTCTCTTTGTTTGGTTTTGAATTATCAACAAGCAGGAATTTGATGATGGTAATACGTTTTTGTTTCCCTAAAAAAAGGTTCCTAAAAAGGGAGCAAGGGATAGAGAAAAACATTCATATTTCACCTAAGTCTCCCTAACTACCTATTTTATCAAGTACATGCGCAATGAAATGCCTTGGCACATCTAGAATCTGCCACATGTAAGCTTTAATAACTTCACAAAAGCAAAGATAAAGAAAAAATGGATACTTTCCAGAAGTTCATCCTTGCCAAACAGTTCAAACATATGCTATGAGAAGAGTAACACGTGCATGAAGCCCTCAATGTTTCAACTTTTTTGGGACGTTGATGCTAGAAATCTCAAGAGAATTTGATGAAATGCAACAGCATCAAACTCATGCTTTCAGAATGTTCTGGAACCTAATATTCAAACAAGTGCATATCTCAGAACTTCAATGATGAAAATAAATAGCGGGCAAAACACAAGCATGAATCAATCTTGCATCCATGAGCACACAAACATCCAATTCATGTGCATGTGTGCACATAATTTGCATGTTTTTGTATAACTTACAAAATCAATAATGAAACAGCACTAACCATGCTTTCAGATGTTAAATCTTTGTCATTCTTTCCAGGAGCCTCCAAAAAAAAAAAAAAAGAGTTAATCAATTAGTGACAAAGAATACAAGTGTAGAAAAAGAAGACAACAGATTAAATAAATAAATGAGAAGCACACAAAAGGCTTTAATTTGATAATCCAGCAGTAATTACCTTAAGGTAGTCAAACAGTATGAGACACTGCACAAGAATATGGCGACGAAAACTTGGATCTTTTAACTGGAAAATTAAATATAAAAAAAGTGATACGCTAAACATTAGATCAGGATGTTCTTTATAAATTGTTCAGCAGTGGTTTCCAACACCTATCACCTCTAAACCCATCAGTGTACTGCTTGTGAGATACTTTATGTTAAATGCTGCTGCCTCTTCCTCCAAATTGTTAGCACCTCCTTCTTCCTCACTCAAAGGCTGAGCTTCGAAGGAATTCAAGACAACCTATATCTCAAAAATTAAAAAATCTTCATTGTAAAGGTAATGCATTTGGTAGAATAAAAGACAAAACATAAAACTCATTGAAAGATAAAGGTCACCATCAAACTCGATGAGAATTTTTGCCACTTGATAGGAGAAAGAGTAAGGGAAGGGTCACAGAAGTACTCCTGAAAATACAAGCAGACAAATTCATCAGAGTAATTAGATCAAGTAGCAGTGAAACAGAAGAAAACACCACTTAGAGAGAAAGGAAAACAACTACCAAACTCCTAATGATAAAATAAAATAGGTCATCCTTTTAGGGGCACCAAAATCCTAATAGTTCTAAGCAAGAGAAAAAAAGGGAAGTCAAATAAGAAAAGCAAACCGAATATAGTAAAGAACTCTTAATTAATTTTCTAATTTCCTCAATAAACCACAAATCTTTAATAGTATTAAGATTCCTACGTAAGAAAATTCTTAAATACACAAGATTTATAAGAAAAACTAAGATATACAGAATAAAAGGTCAAATTAAAATAATTTAAAATTTTCTGTTTTCCCTGCATCTTTTATTTATTTTCCCCATAAGAAGAAGGAGCAAAATGCATGCTTGTGTTTCCTCTTTGAATCAATTATCATGGATAAGTAGTTTCTCACATACATACCCCCAGATTTTGTAAGAGAGTTTTTGACAGAGCATGTTAAGCATGTGTTTTGGTAAAAGAGAATGCAATCCTTTTCTAAACTAACAACGATTGTAGATGCAAGGTCTACCTGTAAACTCCACAAGGTTTTATAGAAGTTGAAGTCAAGGGAAATGGCTGCAAAAAAAGGACAAAGAGTAGTACATCCAATCCCACAATAAAGTTAGAGGTAATGGACAGCACATGTCAATACAAAGTTCACTGAAGTTTTCTGTAGCTAAGATGTACCAGCTGGTGGCTCTTTCTCATATTTAGTCTCATTTGATGTGTTGAAAACTCCTTTAATGTTTACAGCTGCAGCCATTAAGCAAACCAAAGTAACATATTAATCCAACAAAAGCAATCTCTATCAAAATACAAGAGCTGAAAATAAATGCATACCTGAGCGCTCAGATAGTGGAAAAAAGTGTGCCAGAAACATAAGAATTCGTCCACAAAACACGACATCATTTGCCTATAAAGTTAATATATTAGAATCAAACGTTAATGAGACAGTAGGTAGTAGCCCCTATCAAATTTTCCTTTAACCAAAAAAAAAAGGGAGAAGGGAAAACAATTAAAAGAAGAATTTATAATTGTATTATTTTAATTCAGACAAAGGCAAATCTGACTTTGTTGTTCAAATTGCTATGGATGAGCATTCTTCTGTTTGCTTCATTATGAAATTCCAACCTACAAAGATCATCTAAAATAACTTAAACCCGCCAAGAATAAAGAACTGAATCAAGAGCTAAATCCACATTGAACGTTACCTGAAAATCACTGTTGAACAGATTCTTTTAAATGAAATAAAGAGAACAGTTGTAAATCTTCATCCAAAATTCATAATAAAGACCTTTACTCTCTAACGTGATCAGGCCAAACCAATACAAATTCTTTCGTTGGTATAAGTTTGCGTGCAAGAATTATGCTTATGCATGCATTATATATATTGATGGACCAAACTACCTTTGAAAGGCGACGGAGAAGTTGATTGCATGTTCTCAACATTACAAGTTTTCCACGAGCAAAAAGTTCTTGCTATATGCAAAGCAACCATCAAAACAAACACAACAGTTAGTCAAGATAGAATATGCGGGACTGGTGTTGGAGAGTGCAGTCAATATCATGGCATGGATAAGAAGACAAACAAAAATTGGGAACAATTTGAAAGCATATACCTTTCCAAGTATATCTTGCTTACTCTCTATGTAACCAAAAATATCCTTGCAATTTCTCATTGTAGACATTTCTGTCAAATCTTCCAACAACTGGAATATCATACCACCCTCAATATGTTCTCTCTCACATAGATATAGAACAACATCTGGTAGCACCAAAAAGAAGTTTGAACTTTGAAATGTAATAATGAGATAATAAGATATGTGCAAAAGATAAACAACTTGGTGCTGCCACAAGAATCAGAGACCCAATAAAAAAGTCATGCAACATCTACATCATTGGTTCAAGCTCTATTCAAGTCCACCAAAAGAAGTCCTTCAGATTGATTAAAATATACAATTATAAATAAAAAAACTAGGCCATCACCAGGTAGGATACTTGGCCACTCCCTACAGAAATCAGTTACAAATTCAAACAACTTCTAGGAGTCTCGTCCTGGAGAAAGAATAGTTTGCTAAAGAGGGATTTTCTAAGACATTTGTACTTCAGAAGTCTATAGCTCTTGCATCAATCCTTTCACAATCCAAGCAGTAATTAGAGCACAGAATGAGACAAGTAAAATTAACTCAAAGTTGATCTGAATATCACAAAGATGACAGTTTCAAGGATTTGCAAAACTCTTTCAAGCTCCATCACCAAAACCTAGCCTGGGAGCAATTTTGTACGAGTTTTGTTTAACAAGTTACATTTTAAAATCATTAAATTTCTATAAAGAAAAGACAAAAATTTCTATCAACCAGCACTCTGATAGCTTCATACATTTGTATAGTGTGTTGATATGTGTTCAGCTATGTGACTACTCTTGTTTGGTTTAGCTGTTCAAAGACAATCCAAAATGAAACACCAAATTTGTAAGCCAGCTGGACATAGATCAAATTTTGCCTTAGACCCATTCCTGAATAAAGTACAGCGAATTCCACAATTTCTTACAATTCTAAGAGGGAAAAAACTGGTAAGAGAAAAAAACCTCTTGCGGAAATAAGCAATTCTATTTTCCATGGATTCTCTCAATCAACTAAACCAGAGCAAGCCAACACAATAAGAAAACTCTCACAAAACCAATTTTAAGGTCACTATTTATGTAATATTCTGCATCCAGAGAGGAATGCTCAATCTTCCCAGCTAAAAAAGATTTTCTACTACTGAAAAAAGTGAGACCAAAACGGCAATGAAATCACATACTTTTTATTAATATCCATCTTCCACGACTTTGATCCTTGTAAAATACTTTACCAAATTAAGAACAGCATTATTCAGAATCTCAGGCCTGCCCGTGCACACTTACACGTAGAGGGACTAAGTAACAATTAGCTTGACATGTACCTAGTAAACGAGGAATTTGACCCTGAGAGTTTTCGTCATCATCAATTGACTTCCCAGACAACATAATTTCCTCCCCCGACTGTGCAGCAGAAGACTGCAGCAAAAACAAAGGCAAAATCTCTCAGCTCAACAAACAGAAACAAGCAACATGAAAAGAAAATCACAATTATTCCTATATCTGTATATAAAAATACATACCACAAGCTCCTGAAGCAATGTCCGCAGCATATTCTCCAGCAATTGATTCTCATCTTGCACCAATTTAGTTTGCTTCTAAAATCATCATTCAATTAAGAATTAATAAAAAACCAAAAACAAAAGGATTCCAAATTTATTCGTCTAAACATATTGAAATAAATAAAAAAATTGATAAATCACCTGAGGTTTAATAAATTCTTGAACCGTCTTAAGAGCAAAAGTTTCAACAGGCCCAGGCTGCAAGATAGCCCTCCTGAATTCCTCCTAAAAAGCATAAAAATAAAACCACCATAAATCATCATTCAAACAGAAAACAAAAAGGAAATGACAGTATAATATTTATTAAAAATCAACAAGAGCGAGTAAAGTCCTCAAAATTTTGAAAATTTGAAAACCTGTACCTAAAATTAACAACTAAAATAACAATTAGGTTAACGATTATTCTCTATTTGACCATTTAAATTGCAATCAAAAGTTGATTAGATTTCAAGAAATATGAACCTGAAACCCTAACTAAAATGTCAAAAACTACACCAAAAAAAAAAATGCACAGATTTAATGACAGGAAAAAGAAGAAGAAATCGTTACCATGTTGAAGAGTTTAACTACACTGAAAGCCTAAAAATCACGAACCGCACTGGCAAGTGATTTTGGTGCGGTGAGCGCAGTTGAAGGAAAGAGAGGGAAGCAGCTGTGTCGAAGGAGCGGCAGCCCAAGAAGAAAGAAGATCGAACTCTGGACTCCGTACAAAGACAGGCCAGCTCTTTGGTCTTGGTCTTGGTCTTGGTCTTGGTATTGGGCTTGGTCTTGTTAATGTCACAGAAGACTTGCCCGTATTGTTGTTTTCCCTCTGACATTAGGATTTTATACTTTCCGAGTCACAAACGGAAACCAATATCCCTATATATATTCACTCAGCCAGCCTCACAATTCTCAATCCAAAAACTTCCATCGATTCCTTTGCCTTGTTCTGTGGTCTCTGGTCTCCAGCGATCTCTCTTCTCCCAAGCCCCTTTGCTGCACAAGAATGGCTCGTTACGTGATTTTTTCGATGGCCATCTTTCTTGCTTTTTGTATGCTGTCATGCATAGCACAGCAACAACCATGCGCAACCTACAAATTTTCGAACAACAAACAGTTCTCTTCTTGCAGCAATTTGCCTGTTTTGAGTTCCTCTCTTCACTGGAACTACCATCCATCATCCAACAAAGTTGATGTTGCCTTCAGGCATACTGGTACTGGTGTGAATGATCGCAGATGGATTGCTTGGGCTATCAATCCAACTTCAGAAGGGATGATTGGTTCGCAAGCGATCGTTTCTTTTCCGAGAACGGATGGAAGACTTGCAGTTTATACTTCGCCGATAACAAGTTATGGAACGCGATTGGAACAAGGAAATCTTAGCTTTCCTGTCTTGGACCTGTCTGCTACTACTCAGAACAATGAGATGATAATCTATGCAAGCTTAGAGCTCCACGGAAACATCAGTACAGTCAATCATCTCTGGCAAGTAGGTCCAATGTCTGAAAACACTCCAATGATGCATAGTGTTGCTCCATCCAGTCCCAATGTTAAATCCATGGGGAGTTTGGACTTCCTTTCCGGAAGGATTACAGCGACAAGAAGTTCTTCAAGCACAATGAGAAATATCCATGGAATATTGAACACGGTAAGCTGGGGCATTCTAATGCCTATTGGTGCTGTCATTGCAAGATACTTGAAAAGGTTCGAATCTGCAGACCCTTTATGGTTCTACTTGCATGTTAGTTGTCAGCTGCTGGCCTATATTCTTGGTGGACTAGCTGGATTTGGGAGTGGGATATTTCTTGGCGCAAGGTCTCACGGTATTGAACATAGCTCTCACAAGATCATCGGCATTGTCCTCTTCTGTCTTGCAACAGCACAGGTATTTGGTGGTTTGGCCAGACCTGACAAAGACAGCAAGTATCGTCCCTTCTTCAACTGGTTTCACTTCCTTGCGGGCTGCTCAACACTTATCCTAGGTATATTCAACATATACAGAGGATTTGACATATTGCACGCAGCAAAATTTTGGAGGCTGGCCTACAGTGGTGTGATACTAACTTTGCTATTGGCCACGCTACTCTTGGAAATATGCACAAGATGGTGCATGCCAGTAACTAAGCGTTCCATGTCAGATACCGTGGACAAAAACACATCCACTGTCGTTGCAGTAGCTGCAATGGAGGTTTAGATTTGGGATGCACAATGCTGCATTGGAACCTGCGATTTGATTTATTGAAAGAGAAACTTGTTTGCAGCTGGTCAAGGTGCAGTACTGCAGGTGGAGGAGGTTTTGATTGAAAATATTTGATGTATAGCTCGTTTTTATATTGAATAATTATTAATAATAATCGAATCCTTTTATACTGATTATATTAAGCTTGGAACCACTATATGTTTTTTCCTACTCTGTTATATCTTCTATGTAGGACGTCTTCATCAATTTCCAGATCTTTAATGCAGAACATCTTCATCAATGTGATCTTCTAATCTTTATCATTTGAAATACAAAAATAGTGCTCTAATTTCTTATATTGTGATGCGGTTCTCTTGTCCAGCAAGAATAGTTGTTCTTCGTCCAAATTGAAAATTTACAAGGCCGTGTGATACCAGGATAAAAACTCTATTTCTCCCAACGTCTCTCTCCAAAAATTTTCTTGCCATGCTTGATCCGTACTTTCTCCTCTTACTGTTGAATTGAAAATTTGTTCCACTTTGCTCAGTACTAACGAAACTGTTTATCATGTTTCTCCAAGGATGTCTCCAAAATTACGCTAGAGACGGAAAAAAAAAACCATGAATACATTTGGTTAAAAAAGTAAAAAAATAAAATAAATCTATCTTTATATAGTTTTAGAATGAATTTATACTTGAAGATGCTTCTTCCATGTCCATTGTTTCGTTTCGTTTAATCCGCAACCAGTTTAATTCAGCAAAGATGAGCAAATTTTCCAATCAACATGTTTCATCGAACATTGATATATATATATAGATTAGTGTAGTATAAAAGCTTCAAAAGAAACGGAAACAAAATGCTTTCCAAAACAACATCCAAAGAACAAAAATTGAAACAATGAATACGCCCAAAATCGCCATCTCTCCAAAATTTTGCTAGCGTTAATTTGCATTGGCACTATTTGGCGTTGCCATGAAAAGAATTAACATCACAGGCACTCTTACAATGTAAGAAAGACTATTAACTCCATCAGCTATTGTCGTATTTGTCAAATTCTAGCAAGTGAAACATCATTAAAAGGCAAGATTGATGTCAATTTTCCTCCTACTTTGGAACTATACAAGCATCTGAAAGCAATATCAGATCGATGCATCTCAAAGGATCCAGAATGTCAATTAATCGTAGGTTCAATCACTCGGATTTATCTCTATTCCCTGAAGTTGCTCGCCCTGACTGTTTGAATACGGGAGAGTATTTGTGGTGCCGGATGAACATGATCAGAAGAAAAGTATTGGCAGCCAGAAACACTAAGCCTGCCAACCAAAGCTGGAGGAAAACATTTTTCCCCTTAAATTCAAGTAAATAACCCCACAACAACCAATGGGTCTGAGCTCCCATCCATAGAAGCACACAACTTAAGCCTTCCCACTTCAGCTTCATTCTGCTCCATGGTAGTATTAGAGGCAACAAGCAAAAAAACCATACAAAGTACTGTGCGGTAATTACCTGTCAACCAACATAAATGTGACTTGAATCAATTATGGAACCATTTTTTTTTCCTTAAACACTAAGAAAAACATGATTCTAAGAAAATTTCAAGAGTGTGGATGTCACCAGAAACTTGATTTACCCCCTCAGAGAGGTCCATGAAGATGAACAGATAAATAGATGGAAAGGTTGTTCAACAAACAATTAAAGGAAACGAAGCGAGTAAATCATGCGTTCTGGTACTTAATGGATGATAAACATAGCAAATGGAAGTTCAATAAAGTTGCAATAAGTGACTGAAACGAACCTTATTGAAGGCCACAAAAGCCACTGTCTGCAAGAAAAGGCAGAACGGAAGGTCTTGAGCAAAGCGAATAACAAGAACCAGCTGCACTATCAATTGGGGCAAAAAAGAGATGAGCTTCTCCACTACTGAAAATTCATGTTCAACATGGAGATATATATGATAGAAATAGATGGAAAAATTGTGTCTTGGATCTGTACGAGTGAGATGGTACAGCAACGCCTCATTTAAAAACTCCCATCTGTATAAATAGAAGAAAAGACCAGTACACAGAATGAAAACAGATCCTGAGATCATTGCAAACATAATTCTCCCTCTTGTAAATATGGTTTTCAGTGCAGTCCATACACCATGTACTTCAGATACATCTTTGCGACTGTGAGACGCGTTATCTTGACTAGATTTCCAATTCACAAGACATGGCTTCTGACCAGATTGGAAGGAATGCGGATCAAGAACCAGAACTATAGGAAGAGCATAGATTATAGGATAAATCCTGAAATGGACAACCAATCCATACCAGAATGCAGCTTGGACCACATTACCTGCATGACAGAAAATAGCACGGTATCAAGAGAATTGGATATCTAGATGTGCTTGCACCGTGCAAACCAGTCACAGGACACATCATGAAACATTGCCTCACCCTCCCTTATGTGCAGGACAAAAAAAAAGAGAAATGAAGAGGAGCCAACTACCCTAACAACCTAATTTTTCTATATGCCAACATTAAAGCATTTATATCTTAAGAATCTACGGGGAAAAAAAAACCTGGGTAAAGAATTGTCATGTTAGCAGTTGAAAAAAAAAGAAGAGAAGGTAGCACTTAAAAGTGAGCAGAGCACACCCTAAAACACTACAAAGAATCTAGCAAAACAGACAACATATCACTATCAATTGGCATTTTCTTTTGCATCTATATGTGTACATTAAAGCATTTATATCTTAAAAAACCTTGACTTTATCAGATAGAAACACATACAATAAACAGGTTACATCTATCCCAAGAGAAACCACCATACATGATCCATTTTTCAACAAGAATACATAAATAGAAGTAGAAATATACCATTGATAAGACAGATAATGATCCATAAAATCATGGCACACACGATAGGCTCGCAGTTCCCACGGGTTCCAATGGTGAAGGTAAATGGATTCAGCAGCCATGCCATTACAGAATACAAGCACATATCCTCAGGGACCTCACGTTTCTTCAAAATGTACTGAATAAATGACCCCACGAATAAATCTGTAAAATCAAATAACATAAAGCTATGATTTAAAAAGAGCCCAACGTTTAAAACCAAAATCCAAGCTAGAAAAACACACGAGATCATTTCAAAGTTTGAATCTTTTGCATAAAACTATTAACTAAAGTACTCAGCTTTCAAAACCAAAATCCAATCAAGAAAACCACGGTAAACCAATTCAAAGTTTGAAACTTTTTCACTTTACCTGCAGCAGAGAAGATGAATTTGCCCCAAGAACGATGAATAAAAGAATTGGGTGTCAATAAAAAGGCAAGCAAAGGTGAGTATCTATAGGTAGTTCTTTTATAAGGAGATTCACCATTAGCCATTAATGAAGCAGCATCAGAAAATACAAGGTAATCTACATCTGTGTACCTAACTTCCATGTGGGTATCTTGCCATTCTCCGTACACAATTAGAATAACACGAAAAATGGCTGAGAGGAGAAGCAGGGTACGGATTTTTAGCCATTTCATGCTGAAATAGAGGACAAGAAAGATGATCTATGGGGTCAGATGGAAAATATAGAAGTTGAGTGGTAAGAAATGGTGTGTACGCTGTCACTGAAGTTAGCAGGGGAGGTCTATAACATTGGGTGGTGTGTGGATCTTGAAAGCCTGGTTAGGACTGCTGTCATGTGTCACTACAGTAACACAATTCTGAACCCGAAGCTGAATATGTTTGTTTTTCTAGTTTTAAAAATATTTAAAAAAAGTTGAAATTTTTAATTTTAATTTATATTTGTTATTTATATTGTTTTTTAATGAAAATAAGTTTTTTAAAAACAATATATATTATTTTAATATATTTTTAAACTTTTTTATCCCTAAATTTTTTGGGATTTAATTATAATTAAAAACTAATTAATTTTGATTTATTATTAAATGATGTGATTAAAAGAAGATGGATGAAAATAAAAAGGGTGCAAAAACATGAGTGGGTGCTATGAGTTTTGAAAAAATATATTTTAGTTTTTAAACTTAAAAAATAATATAAATTATATAAGTTTGATATCTTAATATTTTTTTTGATTTAATTGTAAATCCCAGTTAAAAAAATAGTAACATTATCGAGGAATGATAATAAATTTATAAAAAAAAAAAAAATTTATGCTATAACACGCAACTTTTAATCTACAATATTTTTTTTGATTCAATTGTAAATCCCAATTAAAAAAATAGTAACATTATCGGGGAATGATAATAAATTTATAAAGAAAATAAATAATTTTATGCTATAACACGCAACTTTTAATCTAGTCATCGGATTAAGTTGGATTTTTGTATGGAGTCTTCTAAAATATTTCCTTAATTTAGGTTAAAGTTTAAGAATTTTTAGAGTTTAATAAGATTTTTTAAAAGTTAAGTGCAATAAATGAATAAAAAATGGCACAAATGGATGTCTTGAAATTTCTCTAGGGACCAAATTAAAAATTGACCCAAAACAACCCTCTATATAAGCTATATAAGCTGTCAGTGGTGCAAACAAAAAAAATAATCAATTAAATTAATATTATATGAAAAATATGATGAATTAAATTTAAATTAGAGGTATTAAATTTAATAAAATGATGAGATTGGAAGAAGTTGAAGTATTATAGTACCACATTAGAAAGAACGAAGAAAAACTTGGGGACTAAATAAGCTAATGTATGGTCGGTAAGGATTAAAGTGCAATTAATGAAAATTTGCACTATAAAACCTTGTTCTTTATAGGTGCTCGACAATGATTCAAAGAAAAATGGGGGTATAAGAGAGATTGAAGGTTCAAAAAAACAATAAATAACTACTAGTTGAACACCACTAGTAGGTAGATGTCTGATATGTTAAATTTTTATGGAGAAATTAATTGAAAACATGTGTTAATTTTAATTAGAAATTCTATATTTTTATATTTTGATATCAACGAGCAAACTAACGCCTGATAATTAGACAAATTAATTAATGTTTCTACTAAGAAATTAGTATCTACTATTTTGTGTGGAAAAACTAACATTCCTGTTGAGGTACTAGTGCCCAATAATTAAATGGATGAGTTAGTATTTTTAACGAGTGACTGATGACCTAAATAGATAGAAGGGTTAGCATACTTGCTGAGAGACTAGTGCCTAATATATAGGTGGATGAGTTAATGTCCTTGGATGTATAAAATATTAATGATTCATTATACACACACACATGCACACACATCCTATCAACACAATCATCAAGAAATGTAATACATCATTTTCTTATATATATGTATTGCATTTCTTGATAGTTATGTTAATAGGATATCAATTTTATTTCTAGGACCTTTACTATAATAGAAAGATTTTGTTTGATTAATAGATTTTTGTTATATGTTTATGTTGATTAATATGTATGATTAGATGAACGGATGAAATAAAAGATGTTAAATGAATCCTTTTGCTTGTAGAACAGTTTTATTTTATGTAATTAATATGAATGTCATGGTTAAGATTTATTTTTGCATGCTAAATTAAGTAATTGCATTCTATAATGTTTGCTTATATGATTAGCAATGTTATAATGATAAAAACCGTAAATTTTGAAATTTATCTAAGAAATTATCCCAAATAAAATAATAAGGATATTACATTAATTTTGATATAAAAATTTATTTTTGTTATGTTCCAGTCTCTGATTAAGAGAGAAGAGATAGGAAAGAGGTTGTTGTATTTCAATGATAGAGAGAGAAATATCTTGTTGATACCAATTCATGCCACAAAAAACATATAATATTTGTGCCGAATAGTTTTATTTGATGATGGAAGTTCATGTTGTATTTTTTACCTTTAATTTTTTTTTAAAAAAATACATATGAGCTCGAGTTGGTTTATGATTTTGAGTTGATTTTAATTTTCATGATTTTTTAGGTTTTTTAAGCCATTGATAAATTTATCATAATTTCTAAAGTGTTTTACAAGTTTTTTTTGTCTAAATGGATTGAAAAATATATTTTTAGGTAAAAAACCTCAATTTTATTTTTTTAGTCATTACAACGACTGAAATATTGGCAAATTAGAAAATGTATCATTTCACCGTACTTATATGAAAATATTTCTTATAGGTGCAGTGAAATGATGTATTGCATTTTTTGATGATTATGTTGATAGGATGTCAATTTTATTTGCAGCCATTATAATGGCTGAGATATGGGCAAATCAAATATTGTTTTGTTCAATTTTTTTCAAAAAAAAGTTGAGGAATGACATGTTGTTGACCTTAGTTGTAAAAAAAAGAGGCTTAGTTATGCTGCTTAGCCAAGAATGACTAGTAAAAATATAATTTGACTCCAAATAATTTTTAAAGGTGAATTGTTTTTATCAATTTTGAAACAATAATATATTGAATTGATTCGAATTAATCTTCCACTTTATATATCTGGTTATAAAATAATGATAACCTCATAAAAAGCAAAACAAACAAATTATAAAACATAATTTTCAATAACCATAGTGTTGAATGATGAAATTAAAAAAATTAAAAAAATATAAAAAAATAATTTGAGTCAGCCTTAATTAACTTATAGTGTTGAATGATGAAATTAAAAAAATATAGAAAAATAATTTGAGTCAGCCTTAATTAACTTGCTAACTCCGCGACTCAAGTAATAAGACCGAGATAACCCAATAACACCGTGAACTAACCCGAGTTATCTTGCTAAACCCGTTACCCGGGTCATAAGATAAGGATAAACTCATAAAAAACAAATCAAAACAAATCATAAAATTTAATTATCAATCTAGCCATTATTAAATGATGGATTCGAGAAAAAAATCAATTAGAAAAAAGAGAAAAAGTTTAAGTCAACTAAATCAATCTGTTAAATATAATGTTTAATTCATAAAATTAAAATAATTTTATAAAAAATAAATTAAATAAATTATAAAATTTGATCTTAAAAATTTAATACAGAATAATAAATTTAAAAATTTAAACTAAAAAAATAAAAAAAACACACCAAAAAAATAAAAAAAGAACAACATTTCAATGGACTATGTTGTACGAGGAGGGACCGTCATAACCTCTCATCTTTTAGGTTTTTTTTTTAATTGTTAATTTGAGTAGATAATTGTTAATGATCTTTATATGTTTAACCATTCAATTTCGGTTTTTATTTCTATCTTCAAAAATAAATAAATACATAGATATCGGCTTTTAATATTTAAAATAACAGTTAATAACAATTAACTATAGTTACAATCTCATTTAATGACAATTTGAAAAAAAAAAAAAAAAAAACAGAAGGAGAGATCACGGTGCCATTTCACTAACCTACTGGCACGAAACGACAAGCAAAACAAAAACAAAAGCCTTAAAATGGCCCCACAAGCCATCAGCCACACGGGTGGGCCGTTCACAATTCCCCAAAAAAAAAAAACAAAAAACCCTAACAGGCAACTCTATCTTCAATTAACTCCGTTACACTACCGTAAAGGCGAATCTTCACCTCGAAGCGAATCTCGTAACGGTGGGAAAATTTTGGCGGTAAAACAACCTTCCTATCATAACGTGTCAAGTCCCCATTGGTTCTCCATGTATGTATATCACCATGTCATGTATGTATGATAAAAAGCCTTGTTAGATTTTCCCGCGCTAGTGATAGAAAGAGAAAGGGAGATAGAGAGAGAGACCTGACTGATAAGGGTTTCCCCAAGAAGAGGTCTCACAGAGAGAGAGAGATAGAGAGAGATAGAGAGAGAAAGAAGGAGGGAAATTTTTAATTTTTAATTTTTAGGGTTTCACGAGTTAAACAAAGTCTTTTGTGGTTTTTTGAATTCGATCTGGTAAAAACGGTGGCTTTTTTTTCTTGTGGAATTGAAAGGTAGAAGGTTTTGTTGTTGGATCTGTAGATCAGTGAGATTTGAAAGATCTGGAGATAAGTATTGTAAGTTTTCTTTTATCTTGTTTAAATTTGATTTTCTTTGGGGTTAATATTTTTTTGTGTGTGCTTAATTGTTTGGTTAAATTGAATGAGATCTAAATTGGGTTTTCTTGACATTATTTAAAAGTTGTTTTTCTTTTCTTAAAAATTTTCTTGATTTGTTTTTGGGTTAAAGAGAGCTGGAATAGTAGTTACTAAATGCTACCTAATCATGTTTTAGAAGTTCATTTTTGTTTTTTTTTTGAAATTTGGGGTTTAAGATGGAACTGATTTGGAATTGAATTATTGGATTTGGTAGATTTCTAGTTGATTTGTTGTGTTGACTAAGGAATTAGCTAAATATCGGATCTATTCAGTTCAGTTTTTATTGAATGGAAAAGGAGCTAAATTTTTTATAATCAAGTGTAGTGTTTGTGTTAATTAGGGTTTTGAATGAGTCCAGCTGCTCTGAAGAATATGGAAGAAAACAAAACTACAGTCATGACAACCAGTCATTCAAGTAATGATGGAGGGGAAACTGTGAAAGGGTACAGTGATGCGGTTGAAGTTCGATTCTCTGACTTTTGCAAGGTATAGGATCCTTAGCATGCTTTTTTTTCTGAGTGTGTTATGTTTGTTTTTAGTTATTTATTCACTTAAGTTTGTTGATTTGGAATTTAAAATGGGATCTGATGGCAGAGTGGATTAGCATTGGATGAGAACACTTGTACGCAGGCTATTAAGCTTTTCAAAGACACGAAACATCTTCTGATGACAAATGTTTCATCTATTGGGAATGGCACAGTACATATTTTATCTTCTTATTTATATTATTTATGTATTTTTGCTGTTTTTTTTTCATGATAAAAGGTTGAAGATCTAATTGGTTTCAAATTTGATGTTTTAGTCGGAAGAAGCAGAGAGGTTTTGGTTTGCATTTGTTTCTTACTCTGTTAAGAGGTTGAGCGAGAAGAATAGAGATGATGCACAGCAGAAGTCTGATGATCCTGGGCTTACTTTATGCCAAATATTGAGATTAGCCAAGCTAAAGTGCGTTCCATTTTTAATCCATCTGAATTTAACTAGCTCTTCATTCTGAATTTTTCTAATTTTAATCATCTTGATTAATATCTTGCAGCATTGTGGACTTCTTTAAAGAGCTACCCCATTTTATTGTCAAGGCTGGTCCAATCTTAAGCAATATATATGGTGCAGACTGGGAGAACAGACTTGAGGTATTGATATGGTTGAGATTTTATCATATCATTAAGAAGGGTTTATTTAACATTCCCTTTTATTTGCATTGTCTTGTGTATTTTTCTAAGACAGAATTCATCGTTTTATGTTTGTTTCTCTTCTACCAGGCAAAAGAGCTGCAAGCCAATTTTGTGCACTTGAGCATTTTAAGCAGGTGGCTGTTGTTCTAATTGCATTTACAACTGTGTTTGATGGTTTATAGATCTGTCTTGTTTGTTGACTGTAGTGCAGGAATTATTTGGTTAAAAAAGTAGTACAGGAACCATGTTTTCAGGAAATTTGCGGTCTTTGCTGGTTTATTTTGCTTTCCTTCTGATATCTCTAGGATAATAGTACCTCTTTGTATTGAAACTGCTTTTCTGATTGCAATTTTGCTTCTTCATATCACTATTGAACCTGAATAGCATTATATCTTTTTTTCATGGTACAAGGCACTACAAGCGTGCATGCAGGGAACTTTTCTTGACAAGTGATGCAAGTTCTGATAAACAGCCAGCAATATCCAATGAAGCAACACATGTATCAGACCACCATCGTTTTGGGTGGTTGCTATTTCTGGCTCTCCGGGTACATGCATTCAGCCGTTTTAAAGATCTGGTCACTTGCACAAATGGTCTGGTTTCTGTACTGGTGAGTTATGTTACTATACTTCATCAACAAATACTAGATTGCTAGCTTGATAAAAACAAAAGGCGCAAGCATTAATTTTTTTTTTTGAGAAAAAAATTGTGTTGCTCCTTTATAGTTTATACAATACAATAGAAGAATTGTTAGAAATGTTGGGAATAATAATCCTTTTGTCTGTTAAAAGGAATAATGGAAAGAAACACCGCAAATGAAATATACAGACAAAATGTTTCCGGTTTTGTTAGTCATGTCTTGTATTTAGTGGTTCATTACATGAATCTGTTCCAGTAGTAACTTTTAAGACTTGCACTTTTTTTTTGTCTTCATTTATAAGATGATGAAGTATTTCATATCAATTAACATTTTCCTTCAATTTCACAAATATTCATCAGGCTGTTCTGATTATACATGTTCCAGTTCGCTTCAGAAATTTTAGTTTCAATGACTCTCAATGGTTTGGTAATGATCTGGCTCTTTTGACAGTTTTGGTAGATCTTCTCCTCAATTTCTGGGAGAAACTATATTTGAAACTTGTTGATTGGAGTCTTGTTCTTTTTATGTGTTTTTCAGTTAGGAAAGGAGACAAAGGTGTTGATTTGCTTGCTTCACTCTGCAATAAATATGACACTTCGGAAGAAGTATTGAGGAAATCAATGGAAACTACCAATAATTTAATAGCCAATATCTTGAAGAAGAAGCCCCATCCGGCCTCTGAGTACAAAAATGAAAACCTACTGAATATCAACCCAGGTGTGTTTGAAATGTTTCCATCTAGATTGTGACAACTCCCAGTCTCCCCCTCTCCCCTGAAAATCTTGTTGTCTTGGATACAGATCTACATCATCACAACTCTCTCTCTCTCTCTCTCTCTCCTTCCTCTGAGATTCAAGTTCTCTTGGATGCAGATGGTTTGATCTATTATGAAGATTTGATGGAGGAATCATCCCTGCAATCCAGTTTGAATATTCTAGAGAAGGATTATGATGATGCAATTCGTAACAAGGCTGAACTGGACGAGAGGGTGTTTATTAACGAGGAGGACAGCTTACTTGGTTCAGGGAGTGTATCTGCAGGTTCCTTGAATATAACTGGTGCCAAGGTGAATTTTGATGCATAATGCATATATAAACACATATTGTTAAAATAATTTATGATATTCCTCTGTTCTGTCAAAATCTGATCTAATAGGATCATCCATCTGTTTGTGTAGAGAAAATTTGATTTAATATCCTCACCAACAAAGACAATCACAAGTCCACTATCTCCTCATCGTTCTCCTGCATCTCATGCAAATGGAATTCCTGGCAGTGCAAACTCGAAGATGGCAACCACACCTGTAAGCACTGCAATGACAACTGCAAAGTGGCTTCGGACAATCATTTCCCCACTTCCATCAAAACCCTCAGCACAGTTGGAGCGCTTCCTGTTGTTATGTGATAAGGATGTAACTAATGATGTCATTCGTAGAGCACAGATAATATTGGAGGCTATATTTCCAAGTAGTTCTCTTGGAGAACGCTGTGTGACTGGAAGTCTGCAAAGTACAAACCTAATGGACAACATATGGGCAGAACAAAGAAGATTGGAGGCACTCAAGTTATATTACAGGGTTTTGGAATCAATGTGCACAGCAGAGGCCCAAATACTGCATGCATCTAATTTGACCTCTTTATTAACTAATGAGAGGTTCCATAGATGCATGCTGGCATGTTCTGCTGAGCTAGTTGTGGCAACTTATAAGACAGTGACGATGTTGTTTCCTGCAGTTTTGGAGAGAACAGGCATTACAGCTTTTGATCTTAGCAAGGTGATAGAGAGTTTTGTTAGGCATGAGGAATCCCTCCCACGGGAGTTGAGACGACATTTGAATTCCTTGGAAGAGCGACTTTTGGATAGCATGGTGTGGGAAAAAGGATCCTCACTCTACAATTCTTTGACAGTTGCAAGACCGGCTCTTTCTGCAGAGATAAATCGACTTGGATTATTAGCAGAACCAATGCCATCATTGGATGCAATTGCCATGCATATTAATTTTTCATCTGGATGCTTGCCTCCTGTGCCTTCTTTGCAAAAGCACGAGACTTCTCCAGGATCAGGTGAAGTCTTCTCGTTTTTTTTCCTTCTACTAGCAGAGTTTTAGAAATATCACTCATACATGGGTCTTGTATCAATTTTTCAGGTCAGAATGGAGATCTCAGGTCTCCAAAGAGACCTTGCACAGACTTCCGAAGTGTGTTGGTAGAGCGAAATTCCTTCACATCACCAGTGAAGGACCGCCTATTGGGTAATCTTAAATCTAAGCTACCACCTCCTCCTTTGCAGTCTGCCTTTGCCAGGTAAGGTTTGGTAGTTTTAGGGGATACAAAGTGGTATATATGTTGTCTATCTGTGTTTTCTATTTTCCAATTTTGAGTTCTGTGCCTTTCTAATTGTTACAGTCCAACACGTCCAAACCCTGGAGGAGGTGGGGAAACATGTGCAGAAACTGGGATCAATGTATTCTTTACAAAGGTAGTAGACACTGTTTTAATTTGAAATTTTCATTGTTTGACCTGCTTGAAAAAATAACATAAGTTTTTAGGTTACAAATGTGTGTAATTTTGAAAGGCATTTTAGGTTCCAAATGTGTATAATTTTGAATTTGCTGGCCCTTCTTTCTGTTCATTTGTTATGAAGAGCCGTGTAGGGAGGTGTCTTTAGAGCCACTATTCTAGGAAGCCATGTGAAGAAGTATTCTCGGTCAGTTATTTAACATCTCTTTATTCTCAGAACTGTCACACTTGCAATTTCCAATGTGTGATTGATAGGGTACAGGCTCAGCAGAGAAGAAATTAGGGAAAAATTGATGATAAAAAGAAGGGAATAGAGAGAGAGAGAAAGAAAGGACTTGTATTATTTCACTTCATTGAATTCAACAAACTGTACCAGAACATGTACTCTAATACATTGGTATTAACTCCGTCAAAAAGTTGCTAGTTCACTAAAAATGTGCTAACAAATAGTACATGCTACAAATTTACTGTCTTTCTCTTCCTTCTACATGGCTAGTAGATTTACCTCCAGTTGTCTCTTCTGATCAATGTGAATTCATATCTTGATCAATTTTGACTTTTACCTGCAACATTCAATGAATTTAAAGTTTATAACAAAGCTGGGATTAGCTGATCTCCTTGTTGTTTATGGCCAAGCCATGTTTCAAGAGCTGAAAGCTTGGTTCAAAACAGCATCTAGGAAACTTGAACTCAGCTGGATTGGCTATTTCATAGGTTGTGGAGGCATCTCATGGCTTCAAGCTCAAATTAGAGTAGTTCAACTTACCTTTTTCCTTGTGACATTTTCACATATTTCAATTTTTTGATTGATGTATATCCAGTATAAATTTTAAATTAATGGATTTGCCAAAGTGATGATTGCCATCAACCTTAACCTCTTTTGTTAAGGGTATTGATAACGGTTGTTGGATATTAAGGTTATGGTTACTATTGCCCCTATGCTAGGATTGTTAAGTTCCACTCTAGTGCCTTCAAGGTGTAAATTACTAATATATTGCTCTGAAGTAGTTCTTCTTGATCGCCATTTTGCCACGTGGCATCACTTTGGAATTTGATTACAATAAAATTCTGTTTCATTATTATCTCTCTAGCTTGTCACTCTTACATGTTGCATATTTCTTGTCCTTCCTAGATTAATAAGTTGGCTGCTGTCAGAATTAATGGTATGATTGAAAAGCTACAACCGTCTCAGCAGCATATTAGAGAAAATGTCTATCGTCTTTTTCAACTTATACTAAGCCACCAGACATCTCTCTTCTTCAACCGCCATATTGACCAGATCATTCTTTGCTGTTTCTATGGAGTTGCAAAGGTTTGCTGCTAGCAACTCATGATAGTTTGTTACCTGCTATGTAATTGTCCATTTATTTCTACTTCTCTTACCCCGTCATGTTTTTGCCTGCAGATTTCTAAATTGAATCTGACCTTCCGGGAAATTATATACAATTATAGGAGGCAGCCACATTGTAAAACACTGGTTTTCCGCAGTGTGTTTGTGGACTGGTCATCTGCACGCCATAATGGGGTATGTTGACTTTTATCCACTCTTGTTGCAGTAATGTATTGTGGGGATGTTTAATCTTTTGAATTGTCTGAAAACAGAGAACAGGGCAGGATCATGTGGATATTATTACATTTTACAATGAAATTTTTGTCCCGGCTGCAAAGCCTTTGCTGGTGGATGTTGGTTCTGCTGGAACAACGGTGAAAGCCAGCAATGTTCCTGAAGTTGGTAATAATAAAGATGGTATAGTTTTTTCTTAAGAACTTTTCTGTTTCTATAGTTGCAGTTCTTTGCACTTGCAGTTAAGCCATTGCTTATCATGCCTCTCTTTTCTCTCCTGCCCAACAAGGTCAATGCCCTGCATCACCTAAAGTATCACCTTTTCCAAGTCTCCCCGATATGTCTCCTAAGAAAGTATCGTCAGCGCATAATGTGTATGTCTCTCCATTGCGGTCATCCAAGGTACTTCTCAATTTCCAACGATTTCAATTCTACTTTTGTCTCTATTTCCTTGCTAAAGGATTACCCAACATTGCATTTAGACCAGCCTGTCAGAACAGATGAAGCAAGCACGAGGGGAATTTTTGATGACTACCTGTTAATTTTTCCACCGACTTGGAAGTTATATGGCCTATGTGAAGCTTGCTTTCTTGAATGTCAAGACAGACTTTGATAATTCCCTGTTCCCTTTGCATCCGCGTAATCTGTATTTTTTTTTTCCCCTGACTCTAGATGGATGCTTTAATCTCAAATAGCTCAAAAAGTTATTATGCTTGTGTTGGAGAGAGCACCCATGCTTACCAGAGCCCTTCAAAAGACCTAAATGCTATCAATAACCGCCTGAACAGGTATACTTTCCTTATCGCAACATCTACAATACAAGATTATTTATTCGTTGTGTTGTTCTATTTAACTGATGCTTTTATATCATCCTCATCAGTAATCGGAAGGCCAGAGGAACCCTCAACTTAGATAATGATGTTGGGTTGGTTAGTGATTCTATGGTGGCCAACAGCCTGTGTCTTCAAAATGGGAATTGTGCATCTACATCGGGTGCAACTTTGAAATCTGAGCAGTCTGACTCCTAATTCAACCGTGGCATACTTTGTATATCCTAGTTCTCCATCCATTTCTTCGTTTGCTTATTTATACTTAGAAGTATGTGACTCGGGGCAATGTACGAGCAGCGAGTTGTATAATGCATGCCATCACCCCCATGTCTTTTGTATGTTTGTTAGCGCACCCAGTTATTGAATAGAATAGGTTCCAACTAATCTAATAAAGTTGCTATTTTTGCTGCTGCTTGTAGAACCTCTGGTTGGTTTCGTAATGTTCAGATAGAAAGATCTCTCTCTGCCGGATGTCCCATATCTGAACGGTGCAGTTACTGTAAACACTGACATCCTTCGTTAACTCTTTTTTCATTTCATTTTTTTTTAATGGTAATAGGGAAATATTATTCATGAAAGCTAGCCATTTAGAGGGTGGCCGAGAAAGAAAAACAAGGTGAGTTCAAGTAAAGCAGTAGCCTATGATAAGGTAAAGAAGAAATTTACAACGGTGAACAATCAATCTAAGAACATAGCTATGATGATTAACATGGTCGGATCATTTGCGAATTTATTCCGCATCTCTTCGCAAATCATTACCTGCAATATCAGCTAATTTCCAATCCAGCTGTATTTGATTAAAAATTAGGTGGTTCCCTAACCATTAAAAAAAAAACTGTCCATAGTTTCCGAGGCAAAGTAGTTGAATAAGATCTGTTGATTCTATCTCAGCTGCACAAAACGGTCATGATGTTTGCTCCTCCGATGAAAGAGGGTGTCGGTTGAGCATAAAGTCTTCTGTTCACGGATGATTTTGTACAGCTAACCATAGAAAAAACTGTTTTTTTTTTACTGTGCCACTCCTTCCAAATGTTTCAAGTAGATGAGCGAGCTCCTTGAAAAATCAACTTGTTAATCAGAGAACTATAAGACTTCACTATAAATTTTCCATTCCTATCAATATTACAGATTTTAACATCTTCTTTCCACTGTGCAAGTTGAACACCATTCAACTTTCGTTGTAGAGAATTAATCTGCTCCCACTCAGAAGCCCTGACATTCCTTCGTCAAATTAAGTTCCAAGTCTAGGCACCATGTGTCAATTATTCTTCCATATCAGAAATATTTGCAGTCGGTTTAGTAGATAACTTAAAATGGCCTTGCTACTAGAGTATCATCAGGATATCGCAAGTGGGTGATAAAATCTCCATTAATTCCTCAATTGGATGCCTCTAAACATACCATTAGTTGATACTTACTGAAACAACACCGATAGACCCTCCACTGCTATGTTCAATAAGAATGGAGACAATGGGTCGCCCTGACAAATACCATGACCAACACAGAACTCTCCAGTTGGAGAACCATTGACAAGAACTGAAAGCTGTGAACTAGCTAGAAAGACACTCATAAATAAGTCTTCTTACCAAATTACATGTATATCCCATCACTTCATGAAGGTACTCCTACAAGACTATCAAAAGCTCTGTGAAAATCTACTTTGAACATCATAACCGCTTCTCCACTCCTTTCTAGGTCAAAAACGACTTCATTAGCTATTTCATAAACCCATTAATAATCTGTCTACCTGCTATGAATGCTGTTTGACTATCACTAATAAGGTCTCGGATGACACGCTTCATCCTATTGGAGAGTACCTTTGACACTGTTTTGTATATCCCATGAACCATGCTAATCGGTCTATATGTAGTCGGAGATTCCTTTAGATACCTTATATAGTCCTTGGAATCAAGGTTACATAGGCAAGGTTCACACCCTTTGGAAGCCTCTCTGTTCTGAGAAATTGAACCATTAAATCCTTCACATCATGACAGATCAAGCTCCAAGCCTTCTTGTAGAACTTGAAATTGAAACCCTCTGGTCCTGGAGATTTTGTCGCATCACGGTCACATGCAGCTTCTCTTAGTTCTTCCATTGATACTTCCCGTACTAGCCATTTGGAAATATATCTTATACATGAACTTGACATCATTAAATTTCTCATTGTAATAATTACTGGGATAACATATAAACATGAAGAACTCACTGACGGTGTCTACAATGGAGGCTGAGAAAAGAAAACTTTTTCAAGACTTCGTGGAAGAAGAAGAAGACGTGGGGCTTGCTTGCCCTCCTTTCGATGAAGAAGATTTCATGGCTGCTGATGCTTCCTATTCCAACTTGTCTGAAAAAGTGTTTTTCAGTAGACTTAGCAATTACATTCGAGAAACAATTCAACTTAGTAATTTTAATAGTTAGTTGAGATTTTAAAATATAATTTATATTATTTTTTAAATAAAAGTTTTTAGGTTAGAAACATGTATAGATTTATATTATTTTATATTTAATTTTTATTAATAAATAAACATAATAAAATTTAAATTCATGATTATTAAGTCATTGAAGCTCTAATATCAAATAAAAAACTAATTCAATGTAATAAAAATATAGTTCTAAAATATATTTTATATTATTTTTTAATAATGATCATAAAAGTAAGTCATATCTATCTAGCTAGCTACCTGGTTGCTTGATATGATCATATTTATACTGGTTTTTGCTTCAAATAATTTGATTTGATTCTTTTTAATCAGGTTCAGAAGATCAGTTGAAGGATCTTCAGGAAGGCTCAATGCAGTACGGATCAAGCAGAAACGTCATGGTAATGGCAAGGACACGAAGGCTTTAGAGGAGGACAATGCTTCCAAAGATACGGGGACAGAAACAGAGGCTAAAATCATCGAGTCCAACAAGACACTAACAAAAAGGTGCTGTAGTTGATGGAGTCTTCCTTGAGAAGTAGATTAATTTGGAAAAAAGGAAATTTCTTGAAAGATATGAGCAAATGGCGAAGGGTTAGTGTCTTCTAAATTTCTCATGTCTGTATATAATTTTCCTTAAAGCGCCTTGTTAATATTGTACTGTAAGATCGCAATATATTATTCTCATGTTTTTGTTTTCCTCGCGACTACAGAGAAAAAGAGGAAACAGATTCAAGTCCTTAGCATATCATAATTTCCCATAGTTCCTCAAGAGAAATATTGCAGACCTGCGAGGTATCGCGGTGGCTTTGCACCCAAGTTCAAGAGTTTTGCTGGTTGCCACTAGTCCACTAGAAGTCGCAATAAGAAGCAAACAAAGGTGAGATATACGGGATTTGGGCCTAAATGGAAAAGATTAATATATGCATGTATCTCTACTACTCAGTTATCTATTCTTGTTAATGGATCTCCTACACGAAGACTTCTAGATCACCCGTGTTATTCGTCAAGATGATCCGTTATCTCCATTTTTGTTTATTGTTGTAGAAGGTTTAGCAGTCTCGTTCCACCATGCATCAGCGGCTGCTGCAATATGCGAGGATGTCCTTTGGGATGCTGCTACAAGTCCTAGTAATTATATTAGGCTATGAAGAAAACTAAGTCTTTAACATGGCATTGTTGTAGATCATTTGAATAACTGTTTAGAACAAGGAAGGCCTCGAGTACTTTACTCAAGTTGTTAAATCTTGAACACGGAATTCCTGGCTTTAATCTATAGTAGCTGGTGTCAAAATCATCTCGTCTCATTCTTTTTTCTTAAAATACAATAATATCTATTTCTTTAGTAAGAACCATCAAATGTATAATATTCTATGATTTAAAAAAAATAAAATCAACATCTCTTAAATCAAATAATTTTTTTTTCTTGAACACCTCCCATGATATCTTTGCACTTAAACTCTACCTTGTTAATGAGAAAATCATTAACTTCATCTCTTCCATCACTGTTATCATAGTTTATATCATAATTAATATTATAATTATCATTAAAATAAAAATTATAAATTATTATAAAATACCAATCTATATGTATCTCATCAAAAACAAGATCACAAAAGGTCACACCCTTTTCAATCTCGCAGATTATTAATTTTCTTCATGGGTTTGATGGAAAAATGGTATATTATCTCATTAGAAACATAGATAAATAAGATAAAAACATAAATAACTAAGTAAAGGAAAGGGAATGAGAAGTATAAATAAGAGATTAATATAAACAAAACTTAAAGCATTACAATAAAGAGAGAGTAAGAATATGATTTTGATTTGAAAACCAAGATGCCTAAATGCATGGAAAATGCTTCTTTTTATAGGCCAAAATTGAAAACTATTGATTTGATGACTAATTGTTGAGTGAGTGACCAACTCTTGAATTGGTGACAATCCTTATCTTCTTTTCTACTAGATATGTCATTGATAACGTTAGAATTTGAACAGACTTACATCATGAAAGTTCTAGGAAATTGTCTCAGTTTTTTAGGAAAAAAAACTGTGGTTATTTGGACTTCTAGAACTCGAGATATGAGCTAAACACTGAATAGTGTCTGGGCTGCAGGACAGATTCGAACTTCTCCGTTGTTGCTAAGATTTGGACTTCCAAACAGTAGAATTGAGTCTTACCTTTCCATGAATGTTTCCGGCCTAACTCAAAAAATGACGAATTCCGAGAATCAGTCCTTGGTAAAAAAAAAAATCCATCATTTTAACACTTTTTGATTAAGTCCTTGGTAAAAAAAAGACAAACAAAAAATCCTTTGAATCAGTCCCACGAACTTGGGCTATATCCTTCCCGCGATAGAATTTTCTGCCCTTATATCATATATTCAAATGGGAATATCTTGAGCTTCTGATATCAAAATCAAGTGATTCAAAAGTCCAAATTCATCTACGTGTGTAGGACTACAACTTTGATGAAAGAGTCAAAGTGAGATAAAATCTTTTTATAGAACAGAATCTAGTAGTAATTTGGTTGGTGAAAAGGGATCTCGAAGTCTAACTCAAAAACTGACGAGTGCCGAGAATCCTGATATGACTGAGAGTATGAACTAAGAACAAAAATCACAAAAACTAGGCCAAAAATAGAGTTTTTTTAGTGCAGACTTGGGTCAGTATCCTTCTCGCGGCAGAATTCTCTACCTTCATGTTAGATATTCAAACGGGAACATCTTGAGCCTTTGATATCTAAATCAAGTAATTCAAAAGCTCAAATTCATCTACGCGTCTAGGACTACAACTTTGATGAAGAAGTCGAAGTGAGATAAAATATTTTTACAGAACAGAAACTGGCAATAATCTTGTTGGTCAAAAGGGATCTCCGGGTCTAACTCAAAAATTGACAAATGCCAAGAATCCTGATATGAATGAGAGTATGAACTAAGAAAAAAATCACAAAAACTAGGCCAAAAATAGAGTTTTTTTTAGTGCAGACTCGGGTCAATATCCTTCTCGCGGCAGAATTCTCTGCCTTCACTTTACATATTCAAATGGGAATATCTTGAGCTTATGATATCAAAATTAAGCGATTCAAAAGCCTAAAATCATCTAAATGTCTAGGACTACAACTTTGATGGAGGATTTGAAGTGAGATAAAATCATTTTAGAGAACAGAATCTAGCAGAAATCTAGTTGGTCAAGATAGTTCTTCATCTAATAAAGCTGAGCATCCAAATCTGATTGAGAATCTACCCTAAGAAAAATAATCCCTAGGACCTCATAAAGGTGTACGTTGATTTTTCAACATGTAATGAGTGACAAAATATATCTAGGATGGTCAGATATCGTACGAAACTGAGTTAGAATAAGAGCCTAAGTTGGAACAAAAAATTACGACAGCAGCAAAACCATTATTTTTAGTGTAAATTATGAGGGATTTTTTCAACCTTAAAGACTAGATAAAAAAAAATGAATTTAGCATTATGAAGACTCCTGATCAACCTAAGAAAACTGATGATTTTGGCAACAAAAAGGAAGGATAAAGAGAGCAAAAAACAGCTCAAACAGGGTTTCAAAAAAAAATATTTCTTTTTCTGCTTTTGTCAAACTTCTAGCAAACATGAGCTAAACTCCTACACTAAGTTCAAAATAGGTATACACCATCTCCAACATGTAGGGTCCAAAATTGAGTAACAACAACTTACATTGTAAAAGTTCTAGGAAATTATCTCAACTTTCTAGGAAAAAAAACCATGGTCATTTGGACTTTTAGGACTCGAGATATGGGCTAAATACTAAGCAGTGTTTGGGCTGCAGGACAGATTCAGACTTCTCTGTTATTGCTAAAATCTGGACTTTCAAACAACTGAATTGAGTCTTGCCTTCAAATGAATGTTTCGGGCCTATGTCTTAGCTTTCCATCCATATAGAGCAGATCTAAATCCAAGATCTATAGCTCCAGATATGACCCAATGACCGAATAGTGTTCTAGTTTGGGTTGAATGAGAATGTCTTTTCTAAGTTTGGCCTTCTCTTTGTCCTTCAAATTTTGAGTACTTGAACTCATCAATCAATCCTTTCATTTGTGTGACAAGCATGCATTTAAGATGAACAATCACCATAAATTAAATTTATCTTATGGTATCCGACCTGTTATTATAAAAATATTTTAGTTAAGGAGTATTGCTGCTTAAAGTGCAAGATAATGATACAAAACCTTTAAAAAAATACACTTTTAAGTACTAATCACAGGTCCCACCTCTAGGATTTCGAATGACAGCAACTGATGTAGATGGAAACAACACCTTGGTTTCTGGATGTCTTTTTCTCGAGGAAAATCTCCTCATTCCCTTCTATACAAGCTCATCATGTTTGGCAACTACCTCTAGCCATGTTTGTTTTACAGAACACAGCAGAACAAATAACCATCGAGGATCATTGTGCTTTCGATACTACTTGATGCAAGTATAAGTGAAGGAAAATGGATTTATTACATGTTAAAATCTTCAAAGACCAATAACACCATAAATATAGAAAGACTCTTAATATACCAAGTTTTATTCCTCCGTGTCTCGATTTGTCAAAGGCTGTTACGACCCTTTATTCCTCCATGTCTCCATTTTGCCTTGTCTCTTGCAAGATTGCTTCAACCGATCCTACCAATCAGAGCCTAAATCATGAGTTTTTGAGCTTAACAATTATAGGGCAGAACCTCATCGTTTATAAACCATCCTCCTACGCCATGAACATGTCCTCCTTTGCGAGCTCTAACCATGATTATTCGACAACACTCATAATAATGAAAGTTTTTTATTTTTTATTTTTAAAAATCCAAGATAGCCTCAATTTTACCAACAAAAACTTTTCTACATCAATTTTATCCTCATATTCTTTATTTAATTAAGAGCTTCTTCCATCTATTTAAGGCTTTCCATGTGTTTCATGACTTGCCATCCTTATATACTGCATCTATATAAATTGTACTTTTTCTCCCTTTTCTTTGTAAGAAATGAAATCATATGGGGAGAACCTAACCTTTTTTCATTAAATAATCATAACAGAAGTGGCATTTAAGAGAGCAAAATATAGTCTCGAGATAAAATTGACATGATAAATAGTTGGGGTTCAACATTAATACTAATCAAATAAGACGGGGGTATATTTAATTTGATGTATGCCAAAAAAAAAATAGATATCTAGATGTTTTTGGATTTATTTATTTAATTATTGAATCAATCTGTTATAGAGATAAAGTTGCTAAAAAATATGGTTATAAAATACAGGAACTATTTTGATTAAGAATCGATTTCTACAAGGGGCCACCACTGTAATTTAAAGAAAAAATACGAAAGGACACCCAAACCCCGCTAACCACCTTCTAACCCTAACATGATCTATCCATTACAAATTCGGAAACAGAGTTTTCTTCGCGCAGAAGCTATATATCCTCTAGCCTGCTTACCATTTGTAATATCATTCGCTCCCTAGATTAATCTCAACCTACCTCCAAGTTTTCTGCAAGTATTCTTCTCTACTTCTCTATCTCTTCTTGTTAGATTTCTCAATAACTATTCACATGCTATGATTCCCGTGTCGAGTTCTAGAAACTAACCATTGAGATTCATGCATGCCACTATACACCATATTCTTCAGATCTTATGATCTGTCGACAAACATGAAACTATTCAGGTTGAAGTGGCTAGCCATAGCTTAGACAACAGCACTGACAGAGCTTAATTTGGTACGTATTGGAAGGGTTGCATTGACTGTACGTATTGGAAGGGTTGCATTGACTAAGGTTACACGTGAAGGCTTAGGAATAAGTAGGGTCGAATTAATTTTGAGGGGACAGATGCGAAAATATTGTTGCTTCAAAGTTGTATAAAAGAAATCATATCTTACCCTAGTTTTGGATAAAAACATGGTGCCCTATTTTTGGACGAATAGATATGTTGTGTAATAAATGGAAGCTTTGAATATTGTTTCAAAACAGAACTTGAAGAGTATTTGAAACGAAATCTTATATATGATCTTGAAATGATTGCATTTATCATTGCAGTGATTGCTGGGATAGCATATAAACATGAAGAATTCACAGATTGTGCCTACGACGAGGACCGAGAAAAGAAAAAGATTTCAAGACGTGGGGGAACAAGACGTGGGGCTTGCTTTCCCTCCGTTCGATGAAGAAGATCTCTTGGCTGCTGAAGCCTCCTACTTTGACTTGTCAGAAGAATTGTTTTTCAGCAGTGTCCACGATGATCGTAAAAGTAAGCCATACATGCCTAGCTAGCTTCCTGGTGTGCTTGATATTTTATAACAGTTTTTTTCCAACTAATTTGATTTGACTCGTTTTAATCAGGTGCGGAAAGAGTCGAAGTATCTTCAGGAAACCTCAGTGCAGTACAGATCAAGGAGAAAAGGCATGGTAAAGGCAAGGACATGAAGGTTTTAGAGGAGGTCTACAGGCACAAGGACATTAATGCTTGGAAGGATACAAATTCCGAAACAAAAGCTAAAATCATCGAGTCTAAGAAGACGTCGACAAAAGCTGCAGTCGGTGATGGAGTCTCCCAAGAGGAGAAGATTAATTTGGCGATAAGGAAATTTCACGAAAGATATGAGCAAATTGCGAAGGGTTGGTGACTTTCAAATCTCTCACATCTTTATTTTAGTTTCCTTACAGGCAATGCACCTTGTTTTTGTCCTGTAAGATCTCAATATATATTATTCTCATGCTTTTGCTTTCCATGCGATAACAGAGAAAAAGAGGAAGCAGATTCAAGTTCTTAGCATATCAGAATTGCCTGAAGTTCCTCGAGAGAACTGCAGACCTGTCAGGTATCGCAGTGGTTTTACACCCAAGTTCAAGAGTTTTTCTGGTTGCCGCTAGCCTGCTACAGGTCGCAGCAAGAAGCAAACAACAGGCAACGACAAATCGACTCAGGAAATGGAAGGGTGTCACCTGATCAGAAAAGAAAAGATGCAACTACTTGAGATTTCTTGTATAGGGATTTAGAGTATTTTCTTCATTATTAGGATTTAGATTTTCCCATATAATTAATTTTTTTTGTTCGTTTGTTTAATATTGCACGATGTTGTACCTTTCTCATTTTATCAATAAAAAATCAGCAGTATTTTCTTCACATGCTATTAGAGGTAGGTTTTCTTCCTATTAAAAAAATTGCAACGAAAATAAAGTTCTAGATTGAAGAAAAAATAAAAATTTCTAAACTCAATAAGAAAATAAATTTTTTTAAAAAAGCTCTTGCATCAATTTGCTATTTTTTTAGTTGTTAAGAAGCATAAATGTCCCCAACTCGAATTATTGATTATTAGAGGCACTTCAGTGATAATTTGAAGAAAACGGTTCATTAAGACATCAAATAGCATGGGGGTATATCGTGATGTTTGCAAGAAAGAAAGAAAAAACCTAGCTATCTAAATATTTCTGAAATTTTTTATTTATTAAATTAATTTATTATACACATAAAGAAAATAAAAAAATAGAGATAGAGATGCTAATGATATAAACAAAACTAAAAATTGAGGCATAGGCGTTAGTTTGATTAGAGCTTGTTCGGTAATGTTGTAGTGATTCTTTTTTAAAATATTTTTTCCTATATATGCATTAAAATAATATATTTTTAAATCTTTTTTATATGAATATCTCAAAACGATATGAAAAAATAAAAAAAATTATTTTGAAGTAAATAAAAAAATTTAATTTTCTTCCAAATATATTTTTGAAACGCAAAAACAAACAAGGTATAGGAAGTGTTTTCTACAAATTCAGAAACTTTCTACAAAAGCTATCCGTTTACCCTACTTGCTGCTTGGTATACTTACTTTTCCTTCTATTATGATACGCTGCTTCCTAGATTAATTTTTATCTACCTCCAGATTTATTGCAAGTATTTTTCTCTATCCACTAATCCCTATTCTCTTCCAGATATGTTGTTCATACGGAAGCTTTGATTTATTTCCAAAACAGAACTTAATTACAAGAGTACTTGAGAAGAGATCTCTCGTGTAGCTTGGTTCTGACATCTCATATTTTCCAGGTTGATTGAATGTTGTTATGGTCATCATGGGAACTTTGTGGCTCTGGCTTCTTTTATGCAGGGGCTGGAGTTTTAAAATCATTGAAAGTCTATGGGATACAAAGTTCATGGCTTAACGAAGGCATGAGCTTGGGGACAAGATAAACCTCTATCTGTACTCAATGACTGCAATGTGGTTTTGTTTCGTTTTGACTGCCAAACCATGGCTCTGTTGTATCTTCTGTCGCCCGTCTGGGTTGCTCTGTGCCTTCTTAGGCCTTATTCTTCTGCTTATGAAGAAAAAAAACAAGGTGATTGATTCTTGGAAGGAATCATGGTGAATCTCGTCATCTAAGCCGGTCATTTTACGCAGTCCTGTGAGAAACAGAAGAGGCATGTTTTGGGCAAGAATCAAATAAGGGAAGGCGTCTGATGAGCAATGCCTTCCCCTTAGGCGGCTGGTCCTGTCAGAATATTTCCGGCTGGTCCTGTCAGAATATTTCCTGACAGACCCAAGGTTCTGACAGATGAAAGCCTCCTCAGACATGAAAAATTGTCGTCATTTAAGTTTATAGCAAGGACCTCCGGTTCTCTCGACTTTGGTGACGAGACTTCCCAACATACACCATCCATTTATCAGCAAAAAGTTTACAACACGTACATTGACATTTTGAAATACGAGAATAGAAGATACACGAAACCTTGATTCTCAGAGCAACCAACTAAACTATACTAAAAAATAAGTCGACACTCTTCCATTCTTTGGAAGGCAGAAACAAGGATGCATTGAGATACAAATCCCCTAATGGCAAATCCTCTGCAAATTTGACTCGGACGGGAGTGAAAGATAAGGAATTTATTGCAAGCCAAAACCCTCAAAACCTAATAACACTATAAATTCATTGTAGACCAGTGTGGTAACTATGGATGAAATTGTTGCACTGGTGGGGTATTAGTGGTTGTCTTCCTTGCTGTGTGGTTGATGATCTATTACATCAGTGGCCTAAACTGGTGGTTTTGAAAATCCCAGCATGAGGCTTGGTCTATGCTTTCTTTTTGTGTTTGCTGGAGTATATGGCTTACGAGGAACAAGGTCATCTTCAATGATGGAACTGTGACCTTCAAAGACAGCTTCCCCTTGGTTCTATATCGTCTCTCGAATTGACTCAAGTGTGTAGATAAGTTCTTCATGGCTGCTGGCACTTATTTAATTATGGGGACCGAAGGTATTATAAATTGATCTAACAACACCAAATCAAGGTTTCAAGCGTGGCGCATCAGCTCCTTCATTCCTGATGCTCCTTTTCTGATCTGTATCTGTTGGCTTGTTTTCTTTTTTTGTCTGCTTTCTGTTTTTGTAATTTTCTTTTTTCTTATGTTTTTCTTTCTTGTATCTTGCTTTTGGCTACCTTCTGGCTAGCCCTTTCAATGCATGGACTTCTTCCAAGAAACTAATTACACTATAAAGTCTTTAAAATACTCAATTCTATTTCATCATGTCCGTATTTGCCAAAGTACTATATATAATAAAAAACTAGGAAAGCCTAACAATACTCAATAAGAAAAATAAACTAGGGAAAAAGTATTATATTCAAATGGAAGAAAAAACTAGAAAAGTATCATAACAAAGAATACGAGAATAAAAACAGGATGAAATAAAATTAACTAAGAAAAATATTTGTTTTCTAAAAATGCTCTTATATCAATCTTTCTAGTTTAGAAGAAACTTCTTATCGAGTTTAGTTTCTAGTTAGAAATTGTTCTCCATCAACAATCTTTTTTTTTGTGTGCGAGTCACCTCATCGTGAATCCTTTACACTCAAACATTGCTGTTAAGGTTTAGCAGCAAAGCTCCCTCTCTGTCTTGTCTTTTTCAATCCTCTTTCCTCACAATAACGCCAGAATGCAAGAAAGGAAGTTCCCTCTATTTACTGTGTTTTTTTTTTTTACTTTGCCTCATGTTTTTCTTGTCTTTCTCTTTACTGTTTTTTTTTTTCCTCCGTTTTTTTCCCCTTTCCCCCCCTCTTTTTTTAGGTCTTTAAAAGGGCTTATATATAGTCTAAATATGTCTCTATTTAGGAAGGATTCAATGCATTAATCCTAGGACGCAAATCCCTGCTAATTTGCAGTGTAAAAAACACGAAGGAAATTGCAATATTCTGATTTTGTGTTGGTGCTTTACGTCTGATTTCTTTCCAATTTTAGTGGAGGGTATGGCTCATTTCTTTCCTTTCATAGCGCCAGCTGCTCCCTTTGAAATGAGGCAAGAAAAATCATGGTTGCAGCTCCAAAAATCAAGCATGATGATAAAGGAAAAACAACAGGAATTTGCAACGAAAAAAGGAAAGAAATCAGATGGAGGTTGCAGCTGCAAAGTCTCATTTTCCTTATTCGGTGTGGAAAAAATATTGTCATTTATGATGATCCAGTCCCCTTCTCTAGCTTTCAATATCCTTCTTCAATTCAATCCCTCATTTTAACATTTTTCAATTCAGTCCTTGGTAAAAAAAAAATCCTTTGAATCAGTCCCGCGAACTTGGGCTATATCCTTCCCGCGACATAATTTTCTGCCCTTATATCAGATATTTAAATGGGAATATCTTGAGCTTCTAATATCAAAATCAAGTGATTCAAAAGCCCAAATTCATCTATGTGTCTAGGACTACAACTTTGATGAAGGAGTCGAAGTGAGATAAAATCTTTTTATAGAATAGAATCTAGAAGTAATTTGGTTGGTGAAAAGGGATCTCGAAGTCTAACTCAAAAACTAACGAGTGTCGAGAATCCTGATATGACTGAGAGTATGAACTAAGAATAAAAATCACAAAAACTAGGCCAAAAATAGAGTTTTTTCAGTGCAGACTAGGGTGAATATCCTTCTCGCGGCAGAATTCTTTACCTTCATGTTAGATATTCAAACGGGAACATCTTGAGCCTTTGATATCTAAATCAAGTGATTCAAAAGCTCAAATTCATCTACGTGTCTAGGACTACAACTTTGATGAAGAAGTCAAAGTGAGATAAAATCTTTCTACAGAACAGAAACTGACAATAATCTTGTTGGTCAAAAGGGATCTTCGGGTCTAACTCAAAAATTGACAAATGCCAAGTGATATGACTGAGACTATGAACTAAGAAAAAAAAAAAAAACTAGGCCAAAAATAGAGTTTTTTTTAGTGCAGACTCGGGTCAAAATCCTTCTTACAGTAGAATTCTCTACCTTCACTTTAGATATTCAAACAGGAATATCTTGAGCTTCTGATATCAAAATCAAGCGATTCAAAAGCCTAAAATCATCTACACGTCTAGGACTATAACTTTGATGGAGGAGTCAAAGTGAGATAAAATCATTTTAGAGAACAGAATCTAGCAGAAATCTAGTTGGTTAAGAAGGTTCTTCATCTAACAAAGCTGAGCATCCAAATCTGACTTAGAATTTGTCCAAAGAAAAATGATCCCTTGAACCTAATAAAGGTGTATGTTAATTTGTTAACATGTAATGAGTGACATAATTTACCTAGGATGGTCAGATATCGTACGAAACTGAGTTAGAATTAGAGCCTAAGTTGGAACAAAAAATTACGACAGCAGCAGAACCATTTTTTTTAGTGAAAATTCTAAGGGATTTCTTCAACCTTAAAGACTAGATAAAAAAAAAGGAATGAATTTAGCATTATGAAGACTCCTGATCAACCTAAGAAAACTGATGATTTTAGAAACAAAGGGGAACGATAAAAAGAGTAGAAAACAGCTCAAACAGGGTTTTGAAAAAATATTTCTTTTTCTGCTTTTGTCAAATTTCTGGCGAACATGAGCTAAACTCCTACACTAAGTTTAAAAGAGGTATACACCATCTCCAACACGTGGGGTCCAAAATTGAGTAACAACAACTTACATCATGAAAGTTTTAGGAAATTGTCTCAGCTTTCTAGGAAAAAAACTGTGGTCATTTGGACTTCTATAACTCGAAATATGGGCTAAACACTGAGCAGTGTCTGGGCTGCAAGACAGATTCGGACTTCTCCGTTGTTGCTAAGATCTAGACTTCGAAACAGCAGAATTGAGTCTTGCCTTCCCATGAATGTTTCGGGCCTATGTCTTAGCTTTCCATCCATATTGAGCATACCTAAATCCAAGATCTATAGCTCCAGATATGACGCAATGTTCAAACAATGTTCTAGTTTGGGTTGAAGAAGCATGTCTTTTCTAAATTTGACCCTCTCTTTGTCCTTTTAATTTTGAGTACTTGAACTCATCAATTAATCCTTTCATTTATGTGACACGCATGCATTTAAGATGAACAATCACCATAAATTAAAGGTATCTTATGGTATCCGACCTGTTATTATAAAACATACTTTAATTAAGGAATTATTGCTGCTTAAAGTGCAAGATGATGATATAAAACCTTGATAAAAATGCAGTTTTAAGTATTTATTTTCTAAAAAAGCTCTTACATCAATCTGTGCGATTTAGAAGAAACTTCTCATCGAGTTTAGTCTCCAGTTAGAAATTATCCTCCATCAACAATCCTTTTTTGTGTTTGGGTCACCACATTGTGAATCCTTTACACTATTGTGCAGACCACCTCATCGTAGATCCCTAATACAATGCCTTCCCCATTATGGATCTCTATCACAACACCTTTATACTAGCCATCTGACAAGACCAAAAGATTGATGTCTTCGCTCAAGTGCAGGAGTGTCGAAGTAATAAATAACTTGGCAAGACTGGGGTCGAACCACAGGGAGGTTAGCTATATAAATTATAAACAACAACAACAACAACAACAATAAAGAGAGCTTTGAGATGTGATATTGATATAAAGATTAAATAATGATAAAAACAATTGTCAAGGTTAGAGGATCCACTAATAGTATTTCAAACAAGTATAAAATAAACTCTTGTTAATCAAATGGAAACCACACACAAAGGAGGTTCCAATCAGATTATAAATTGTTAACATGATTGCATTGGTTGTCTTATTCAAATAATGCTAATACTTGCAAAAATTGTCAGGTATTCATGATTATAACTTATGTTAACAACAAATCAAGTTCTTTTCATAGCACAGGTGTCGGTTATACCATACAGTTTGCGCTATGAAAGTGCCAAGTATTTGTTGTACCAAGGTTATACAACGTAAATCTAGATTAACCATTTAACAAGCAAAGCATTAAGAGTGAATAAGATAACAAATACAAAACATGTTAGTATCAAACATTAAAGTCCATGTTGAGTTTATACTAAATTTATTCTTATGCCATTAGTGTAACCTTTTCACCTTGACATAATAAACTTAGCTAAACATAATGAAAAAGAGAAACATAAATAAACAAGATAAGAACATAAATAAGATATAAGTTAACTACATAAAGGAAAGGGAATGAGAAACATAAAGAAGAGGTTAATAAAAGCAAAACTTAAAGCTTTATGATAAACAGAGAGCGAGAACATGATATTGATATGAAAACCAAGATGTCTAAATGCATGGAAAATGCCTCCTTTTATAGGCCAAAAGTGGAAACTATTGATTTGATGACTAATTGTTGAGTGGGTAGCCAACTCTTGACTTGATGACAATCCTTATCTTCTTTTCTGCCAAATATGTCATTGATAACGTTAGAATTTGAACAGACTTATGTCGCACCCTCGCGGCGGAACGCGGCGTCATGACGATCCTCGATTGATTTCAAGTAGTTATGTTTTTTTTTTTTATGTATAAAGGAGTTGCCACCTAGTATTATGGTAAGTAGGAAACCTAATTGGTTTTTCAGAGATTCTAAGGTAAGGGACTGATTACGTAAAGGGAAGGTATTAGCACCCTTAATACGCCCTACCTAAGGTAAGCTGCTTGGTGTTTGGTTTGCCTTATAATTGCTATGGTGTTGTTGTTTTTTTTTGGTAAAAATCCTATCTGTTTTTCTAGATTTGATTCAAACTCAATTGATTAAGATAGAAATTCAAGGAGATTCCATATGCTTCAAAAGCTCATTTTTCCCTTAAGATTTTAAGAGTTTGCAACTCGTAAATCGCAAGGAGAAGGGAAAAAAATTTAGAAATCTAGGGTGCTTTTAAAAAACCTATTTTTGCCTTAGTGTTTTATATTCTCATGGCTTGTAAACCATGGAGAAAAAAAATTGAAATGTCCTCGATTATAATCAAGGCTTCTTCTTTCAAGGATGTGTGCAAATTTATTATTCCTAGAAATTATTTTGGATATTTACCATTTAGGTTTTTTTATCCAAATACTAACAGTGAATAATAACAAATTATTCCCAATAATATTTTGGATATTCATCCTTTAAGGATTTCTTTATCCAAACATTAGCGGTGAATAATAAGATGAATTCCTCCCCCTAAAATAAGATTTTTATATTTTTTAAATATTGGCCAATACCCTTTGGATTTTTACAAACATGTTGTAAAATCCAGAAATGTAAGAAAATAATTTTTGTTGTGTTTAAGAAATTCATGCGAAAACACATTTTTGAAAGTTCAAATATTTTTTTGTATATTAAAAAAAAGTTCAAAACATGTTAGGGTATTGGCCATATGCAACACAAAAGAAAACATTTTTTTTTATATTTTTTGTCAAAAATGCAAACATCACAATTAGACGTAAACATTAAAATGAAAAGTAGCAAGCCATCATTCATATTACAAGAACTACAAGAAACTTGAAACAATTCGTAACAAAAATCATTGAAAGCTAAATCAACTTAAAATTTTGTACACTGGAAAGGACTAAACCCATATGCATGAGGGAGCCAAAGTTTTGAAACTAAAATTTTGAAATCAAAATCCTATTGCATGTGACCATGACTCATGACCTATTTTCGTTTTACCAATCCGAGAGAAAACTACCGTGCCAGTTTCATACAAAAAGGAAGAGCTTGGGACGACATGCTTTTATAACACATATATATCATGGACTAGAAACCAAAGCAGACCTAGCCGGCTATTTCAATAAAAAAAAATGGAAGGACAGAACAGAAAAGGGAGCTGCTGATGAAGAAAACAACAGCCCCCTTCCCCGATTCCTTAATTCTGAACTAGTGAAAGAAAGGATATAAAAAAGAAAACCAGAGGCTAGCCAACTCTTTACATAGTCACCCATCCAAAACTCAAAACCATGGCAGGAACAACACAAGGCAAGTGTTCATTGTACAGTCTAAAATTAAAAACAAATGTGCAAAGCAAAGACAAAACAGGTACAACAGATTTAAAGGCAGCAAAGGAGGAGAAAATTAAGACATACCTGTAGGTCTCACTGTTTTCTTTTCTGCAGAAGATGAAATAAAACCACACAAACATTGCTATTAAGGTTTAGCAGCAAAGCTCCCTCTCTGTCTTGTCTTTTTCAATCCTCTTTCCTCACAATAACACCAGAATGCAAGAAAGGAAGTTCCCTCTATTTACTGTGTTTTTTTTTTACTCTGCCTCTCTTATGTTTTTCTTGTCTTTCTCTTTACTGTTTTTTTTTCTCTCCGGTTTTTTTCCCTTTCCCCCCTCTTTTTTTAGGTCTTTAAAAGGGCTTATATATAGTCTAAATATGTCTCTATTTAGGAAGGATTCAATGCATTAATCCTAGGACGCAAATCCCTGCTAATTTGCAGTGTAAAAAACACGAAGGAAATTGCAATATTCTGATTTTGTGTTGGTGCTTTACGTCTGATTTCTTTCCAATTTTAGTGGAGGGTATGGCTCATTTCTTTCCTTTCATAGGGCCAGCTGCTCCCTTTGAAATGAGGCAAGACAAATCATGGTTGCAGCTCCAAAAATCAAGCATGATGATAAAGGAAAAACAATAGGAATTTGCAACAAAAAAAGGAAAGAAATCAGATGGAGGTTGCAGCTGTAAAGTGAGATAAAATCTTTTTATAGAATAGAAACTGACAGTAATCTTGTTGGTCAAAAGGGATCTCCGGGTCTAACTCAAAAACTGACAAATGCCGAGAATCCTGATATGACTGAGAGTATGAACTAAAGGAAAGGGAATGAGAAACATAAAGAAGAGGTTAATAAAAGCAAAACTTAAAGCTTTACGATAAATAGAGAGCGAGAACATGATATTGATCTGAAAACCAAGATGTCTAAATGCATGAAAATTAATGTAGATTGCTGGGATAGCATATAAACATGAAGAATTCACAGACTGTGCCTACGACGAGGGCCGAGAAAAGAAAAAGATTTCAAGACGTGGCGGAAGAAGACGTGGGGCTTGCTTTCCCTCCTTTCGATGAAGAAGATCTCATGGCTGCTGAAGCCTCCTACTTTGACGTGTCAGAAGAATTGTTTTTCAGTAGTGTCCACGATGATCGTAAAAGTAAGCCTAAATCATGAGTTTTTGAGCTTAACAATTCTTGATTTAACTTGTTATTTAAATTAAATTATGTTGAAGTTTTTCAAACGTGAACTTCTCAACTACACAGGTCCAGAAAAAAATCAAAGGAAAAAAAAGATTGATTAATCATAATTAATTGGTCAAACTTGCAATCTAAGTTATGTAACCTATTGGATTGAATTATTATTTTATTTTAGTATATAATAAAAATATAAAAAATAATCTATAATTAATTCAATATTAAATTATAAAGTTTTTAAAAACTCAATATTAAATTATAGAATTGATAAAAAAAACATAGAAAAGACAAAAAAATAAATCTAAACTTCTTCTAATTCATTATTAGTTTATTATTTATATTTCTTTTCTATATTTTATTAAATTCTAAAAGTAAGAATTGAGAGGAAGAGCAGGAGGTAAGTAAATTATACGATAAAGAAGAGGAAAAAGGAACCTATTGAAACATATATGGTATATTCTAACATTATAAAAACTCTAATTTCATTTTAAAAACTTAAAAAAAAAAATTTAGTTAAGTCAAGCACATGATTAGACTTACAATGTCAAGCTCATGCCCTGACTTTTAAAATAATATAGCCAATGCACTTTTTTTTAAAGCTGTAAATTACATGTTATCCATTAAAATAAATTTTGGCTATTTTTGTTGATTGAAATATCAGGTACAAGTTCTAGGATTCCAAGACCTAAATTTTAATATATATTCACCTCAAACCCTCTAAAAAAATCTTAGATTAACTTTATTTTTAACTCTATATATATTTTAATCAATTCAAAAATTCAAAATTAAATCAAATTAAAATAAATTTTTTAATTTCAATCTACATTTTTTTTCTTTTGATATGATTGAATGACCAAACCAACTCCATGTTCTCGCTCTCTGTTTATCGTAAAGCTTTAAGTTTTGCTTTTATTAACCTCTTCTTTATGTTTCTCATTCCCTTTCCTTTATGTAGTTAACTTATATCTTATTTATGTTCTTATCTTGTTTATTTATGTTTCTCTTTTTCATTATGTTTAGCTAAGTTTATCATGTCAAGGTGAAAAGGTTACACTAATGGCATAAGAATAAATTTAGTATAAACTCAACATGGACTTTAATGTTTGATACTAACATGTTTTGTATTTGTTATCTTATTCACTCTTAATGCTTTGCTTGTTAAATGGTTAATCTAGATTTACGTTGTATAACCTTGGTACAACAAATAGTTGGCACTTTCATAGCACAAACTGCATGGTATAACCGACACCTGTGCTATGAAAAGAACTTGATTTGTTGTTAACATAAGTTATAATCATGAATACCTGACAACTTTTGCAAATATTAGCATTATTCGAATAAGACAACCAATGCAATCATGTTAATAATTTATAATCTGATTGGAATCCTCTTTGTGTGTGGTTTCCATTTGATTAACAAGACTTGGAAGAAGTCCATGCATTGAAAGGGCTAGCCAGAAGGTAGCCAAAAGCAAGATACAAGCAAGAAAAACATTAGAAAAAAGAAAATTACAAAAACAGAAATCAGACAAAAAAAGAAAACAAGCCAACAGATATAAATCAGAAAAAGAGCATCAGGAATGAAGGAGCTGATGCGCCACGCTTGAAACCTTGATTTGGTGTTGTTAGATCAATCTATAATACCTTCGGTCCCCATAATTAAATAAGTGCCAGCAGCCATGGAGAACTTATCTACACACTTGAGTCAATTCGAGAGACGATATAGAACCAAGGGGAAGCTGTCTTTGAAGGTCGCAGTTCCATCATTGAAGATAACCTTGTTCCTCGTAAGCCATATACTCCAGCTAACACAAAAGGAAAGCATAGACCAAGCCTCATGCTGGAATTTTCAAAACCACCAGGTTAGGCCACTGATGTAATAGATCATCATCCACACAGCAAGGAAGACAACCACTAATACCCCACCAGTGCAACAATTTCATCCATAGTTACCACACTGGTCTACAATGAATTAATGAATTTATAGTGTTATTAGGTTTTGAGGGTTTTGGCTTGTAATAAATTCCTTATCTTTCACTCCCGTCCGCTTCAAATCTGCAAAGGATTTGCCATTAGGGGATTTGTATCTCAATGCATCCTTGTTTCTGCCTTCCAAAGAATGGAGGAGTGTCGACTTATTTTTTAGTATAGTTTAGTTGGTTGCTCTGAGAATCAAGGTTTCGTGTATCTTCTATTCTCATATTTCAAAATGTCAATGTACGTGTTGTAAACTTTTTGCTGATAAATGGATGGTGTATGTTGGGAAGTCTCGTCAACCGGAGGTCCTTGCTATAAACTTAAATGACAACAATTTTTCATGTCTGAGGAGGCTTTCATCTGTCAGAGCCTTGGGCTGTCAGGAAATATTCTGACCGGACCAGCCGCCTAAGCGGAAGGCATTGCTCATCAGACGCCTTCCCTTATTTGATTCTTGCCCAAAACATGCCTCTTCTGTTTCTCACAGGACTGCGTAAAATGACCGGCTTAGATGACGAGATTCACCATGATTCCTTCCAAGAATCAATCACCTTGTTTTTTTTTTTTTCATAAGCAGAAGAATAAGGCCTAAGAAGGCACAGAGCAACCCAGACGGGAGACAGAAGATACAACAGAGCCAAGGTTTGGCAGTCAAAACGAAACAAAACCACATTGCAGACACTGAGTACAGATAGAGGTTTATCTTGTCCCCAAGCTCATGCCTTCGTTAAGCCATGAACTTTGTATCCCATAGACTTTCAATGATTTTAAAACTCCAGCCCCTGCATAAAAGAAGCCAGAGCCACAAAGTTCCCATGATGACCATAACAACATTCAATCAACCTGGAAAATATGAGATGTCAGAACCAAGCCACACGTAAGATCTCTTCTCAAGTACTCATTTAAGTTCTGTTTTGGAAATAAATCAAAGCTTCCGTATGAACAACATATCTGGAAGAGAATAGGGATTAGTGGATAGAGAAGAATACTTGCAATAAATAAAAATTAATCTAGGAAGTAGCGTATCATAATAGAAGGAAAAGTAAGTATACCAAGCAGCAAGTAGGGTAAACGGATAGCTTTTGTAGAAAGTTTCTGAACTTGTAGAAAACACTTCCTATACCTCGTTTCTTTTTGCGTTTGAAAAATATGTTTGGAAGAAAATTAAATTTTTTTATTTACTTCAAAATAATTTCTTTTATTTTTTCAGATCTTTTTGAGATATGCATATAAAAAAGATTTAAAAATGCATTATTTTGATGTATTTACAAAATAAATAAAAAAACCCTTTAAAAAAGAATCACTATAACAGTGCCAAACAAGCTCTAATCAAATTAACACCTATGCCTCAATTTTTAATTTTGTTTATATCATTAGCATCTTTATCTCTATTTGTTTATTGTCTTTAAGAGTATAATAAATTAATTTAATAAATAAAAAATTTCAAAAATATTTAGATAGCTAGGTTCTTTCTTTCTTTCTTGCAAACATCAAAATATATCCCCATGATATTTGAATGGTATTAACTTTGCACCCAAAATCATTGTCATGTCAATTTTATACCCATACTATTTTGATGTCTTAATGAACCGTTTTCGTCAAATTATCACTGAAGTGCTTTTATGCTTTTTAACAACTAAAATAATAGCAAATTGATGCAAGAGCTTTTTTTTTTAATTTTATTCTCTTATTGAGTTTAGAAATTTTTATTTTTTCTTCAATCTAGAACTTTATTTACGTTGCAATTTTTTTAATAGGAAGAAAACCTACCTCTAATACCATGTGAAGAAAATACTGCTGATTTTTTATTGATAAAATGAGAAAGGTACAACATCGTGCAATATTAAACAAACGAACAAAAAAAATTAATTATATGGGAAAATCTAAATCCTAATAATGAAGAAAATACTCTAAATCCCTATACAAGAAATCTCAAGTAGTTGCATCTTTTCTTTTCTGATCAGGTGACACCCTTCCATTTCCTGAGTCGATTTGTCGTTGCCTGTTGTTTGCTTCTTGCTGCGACCTGCAGCAGGCTAGCGGCAACCAGCAAAACTCTTGAACTTGGGTGTAAAACCACTGCGATACCTCACAGGCCTGCAGTTGTCTCGAGGAACTTTAGGCAATTCTGATATGCTAAGAACTTGAATCTGCTTCCTCTTTTTCTCTGTTATCGCATGGAAAGCAAAAGCATGAGAATAATATATATTGAGATCTTCCAGGACAAAAACAAGGCGTATTGCCTGTAAGGAAACTAAAATAAAGATGTGAGAGATTTGAAAGTCACCAACCCTTCGCAATTTGCTCATATCTTTCGTGAAATTTCCTTTTGGCCAAATTAATCTTCTCCTCTTGGGAGACTCCATCACCGACTGCAGCTTTTGTCGATGTCTTCTTAGACTTGATGATTTTAGCTTTTGTTTCGGAATTTGTATCCTTACAAGCATTAATGTCCTTGTGCCTGTAGACCTCCTCTAAAACCTTCATGTCCTTGCCTTTACCATGCCTTTTCTGCTTGACCTGTACTGCACTGAGGTTTCCTGAAGATACTTCGACTCTTTCCGCTCCTGATAAAACGAGTCAAATCAAATTAGTTGAAACAAAACCGTTATAAAATATCAAGCACACCAGGAAGCTAGCTAGGCATGTATGGCTTACTTTTACGATCATCGTGGACACTACTGAAAAACAATTCTTCTGACACGCAAAGTAGGAGGCTTCAGCAGCCATGAGATCTTCTTCATCGAAAGGAGGGAAAGCAAGCCCCACGTCCTCTTCCGCCACGTCTTGAAATCTTTTTCTTTTCTCGGCCCTCGTCGTAGGCACAGTCTGTGAATTCTTCATGTTTATATGCTATCCCAGCAATCACTGCAATGATAAATGCAATCATTTCAAGATCATTTCTTTACGATAAACAGAGAGCGAGAACATGAATTCTCTACCTTCATGTTAGATATTCAAATAGGAACATCTTGAGCCTTTGATATCTAAATCAAGTGATTCAAAAGCTCAAATTCATCTATGTATCTAGGACTACAACTTTGATGAGAAGTCGAAGTGAGATAAAATATTTTTACAGAATAGAAACTGACAGTAATCTTGTTGGCCAAAAGAGATCTCCGGGTCTAACTCAAAAACTGACAAATGCCTGGAATCCTGATATGACTGAGAGTATGAACTAAGAAAAAAAATCACAAAAACTAGGCCAAAAATAGAGTTTTTTTTAGTGCAGACTCGGGTCAATATCCTTCTCACGGCAGAATTCTCTGCCTTCACTTTAGATATTTAAACAGGAATATCTTGAGCTTCTGATATCAAAATCAAGCGATTCGAAAGCTTAAAATCATCTACATGTCTAGGAATACAACTTTGATGGAGGAGTCAAAGTGAGATAAAATCATTTTAGAGAACAGAATCTGGCAGAAATCTAGTTGGTCAAGAAGGTTCTTCATCTAACAAAGCTGAGCATCCAAATCTGACTGAGAATCTGCCCTAAGAAAAATGATCCCTAGGACCTAATAAAGGTGTACGTCAATTTTTCAACATATAATGAGTGACAAAATATACTTAGGATGGTCAGATATCGTACGAAACTGAGTTAGAATCAGAGCCTAAGTTCGAACAAAAAATTACAACAACAGCACAACCATTTTTTTTAATGCAAATTCTGAGGGATTTTTTCAACCTTAAAGACTAGATAAAAAAAAGGAATGAATTTAGAATTATGAAGACTCCTGATCAACCTAAGAAAACTGATGATTTTGGCAACAAAGGGGAAGGATAAGGAGAGCAGAAAACAACTTAAACAGGGTTTCAAAAAATTATTTTTTTTCTTCTTTTGTCAAACTTCTAGCGAACATGAGCTAAACTCCCACACTAAGTTCAAAAGAGGTATACACCATCTCCAACACGTAGAGTCCAAAATTGAGTAACAACAACTTACATCATGAAAATTCTAGAAAATTATCTCGGCTTTCTAGGAAAAAAAACTGTGGTCATTTGGACTTTTAAAACTCGAGATATAGGCTAAACACTGAGCAGTGTCTGGGCTCTAGGACAGATTCGGACTTCTCCATTTTGCTAAGATCTAGACTTCGAAACAGTAGAATTGAGTCTTGCCTTCCCAAGAATGTTTCGGGCCTATGTCTTAGCTTTCCATCCATATGGAGCAAACCTAAATCCAAGATCTATAGCTCTAGATATAACCCAATGACCGAACAATGTTCTAGTTTGGGTTGAACGAGCATGTCTTTTCTAAGTTTGGCCCTCTCTTAGTCGTTTCAATTTTGAGTAATTGAACTTATCAATCAATCCTTTCATTTATGTGACATGCATGCATTTAAGATGAACAATCACCATAAATTAAAGGTATCTTATGGTATCCGACCTGTTATTATAAAACATGCTTTAGTTAAGGAGTTATTGTTGCTTAAAGTGCAAGATGATGATACAAAACCTTGATAAAAATACACTTTTAAGTATTAATCACCATCTCATCACAGGTCCCACCTCTAGGATTTTGAATGACAGCAACTGATGTAGATGGAAACAACACGTTGGTTTCTGGATGTCTTTTTCTCGAGGAAAACCTCCTCATTCCCTTCTATACAAGCTCATCATGTCTGGCAACTACCTCTAGCCATGTTTGTTTTGCAAAACACAGCAGAGCAAATAACCATCGAGGATCATTGTGCTTTGTTACTAATTGATGCAAGTATAAGTGAAGGAAAATGGATTTATTATATGTCAAAATCTTCAAAGACCAATAACACCACAAATATAGAAAGACTCTTAAGATACCAAGTTTTATTCCTCCATGTCATGATTTGTCAAAGGCTATTACAACCCTTCATTCCTCTATGTCTCCATTTTGCCTTGTCTCTTGCAAGATTGCTTCAGCCAATCCTACCAGTCAAAGCCTAAATCATGAGTTTTTGAGCTTAACAATTACGGGGCAGAACCTCATCGTCTATAAACCATCCTCCTTCGCCATGAACATGTCCTTCTGATTCGACAACCCTCATAATAATGAATGTATTTTAATTTAAAAAAATCCAAGATAGCCTCGATTTTACCAACAAAAACTTTTCTATATCAATTTTATCCTCATATTCCTTATTTAATTAAGAGCTTCTTCCATCTATTTTAAGGCTTTCCATGTGTTTCATGACTTGCCATCCTTATATACTGCATCTATATAAATTGTACCTTTTCTCCCTTTTCTTTGTAAGAAATGAAATCATTTGGAGAGAACCTAACCTTTTTTCATTACATAATCATAACAGAAATCGCAATTAAGAGAGCAAAATATATAGTCTGGAGATAAAATTGACATGATAAATAGTTGGGGTGCAACATTAATACTAATCAAATAACACGGGGGTATATTTAATTTGATGGATGCCAAAAAACAAAATAGATATCTAGATGTTTTTGGATTTATTTATTTAATTATTGAATCAATCTGTTATAGAGATAAAGATGCTAAAAAATATGGTTACAAAATACAGGAATTAATTTGATTAAGAATCGTTTTCTACAAGGGACCACCACTGTAATTCAAAAAAAAGAAAAAAACGAAAGGACACCCAAACCCGCTAACCACCTTCTAACCCTAACACTACTTATCCATTACAAATTCGGAAACAGAGTTTTCTTCGCCCAGAAGCTATATATCCTCTAGCCTGTTTACCATTTGTAATATCATTCGCTCCCTAGATTAATCTTAACCTACCTGCAAGTTTTCTGTAAGTATTCTTCTCTACTTCTCTATCTCTTCTTGTTAGATTTCTCAATAACTATTCACATGCTATGATTCCCGTGTCGAGTTCTAGAAACTAACCATTGAGATTCATGCATGCCACTATACAACATATTCTTCAGATCTTATGATCTGTCGACAAACATGAAACCATTCAGGTTGAAGTGGCTAGCCATAGCTTAGACAACAGCACTGACAGAGCTTAATTTGGTACGTATTGGAAGGGTTGCATTGACTAAGGTTACACGTGAAGGCTTAGGAATAAGTAGGGTCGAATTAATTTTGAGGGGACAGATGCGAAAATATTGTTGCTTCAAAGTTGTATAAAAGAAATCATATCTTACCCTAGTTTTGGATAAAAACATGGTGCCTTATTTTTGGACGAAAAGATATGTTGTGTAATAAATGGAAGCTTTGAATATTGTTTCAAAACAGAACTTGAAGAGTATTTGAAACGAAATCTTAGATATGATCTTGAAATGATTGCATTTATCATTGCAGTGATTGCTGGGATAGTATATAAACATGAAGAATTCACAGATTGTGCCTACGACGAGGGCCGAGAAAAGAAAAAGATTTCAAGACGTGGTGGAAGAAGACGTGGGGCTTGCTTCCCCTCCTTTCGATGAAGAAGATCTCATGGCTGCTGAAGCCTCCTACTTTGACTTGTCAGAAGAATTGTTTTTCAGTAGTGTCCACGATGATCGTAAAAGTAAGCCATGCATGCCTAGCTAGCTTCCTGGTGTGCTTGATATCTTATAACGGTTATGTTTCAACTAATTTGATTTGACTCGTTTTAATCAGGTGCGGAAAGAGTCGAAGTATCTTCAGGAAACATCAGTGCAGTACAGATCAAGCAGAAAAGGCATGGTAAAGACAAGGAAATGAAGGTTTTAGAGGAGGTCTACATGCACAAGGACTTTAATGCTTGCAAGGATAGAAATTCCGAAACAAAAGCTAAAATCATCGAGTCTAAGAAGACATCGACAAAAGCTGCAGTCGGTGATGGAGTCTCCCACGAGGAGAAGATTAATTTGGCCAAAAGGAATTTTCACGAAAGATATGAGCAAATTGCGAAGGGTTGGTGACTTTCAAATCTCTCACATCTTTATTTTAGTTTCCTTACAGGCAATGCACCTTGTTTTTGTCCTGTAAGATCTCAATATATATTATTCTCATGCTTTTGCTTTCCATGCGATCACAGAGAAAAAGAGGAAGCAGATTCAAGTTCTTAGCATATCAGAATTGCCTAAAGTTCCTCGGGAGAACTGCAGACCTGTCAAGTATCGCAGTGGTTTTACACCCAAGTTCAAGCGTTTTGCTGGTTGCCGCTAGCCTGCTACAGGTCGCAGCAAGAAGCAAACAACAGGCAACGACAAATCGACTCAGGAAATGGAAGGGTGTCACCTGATCAGAAAAGAAAAGATGCAACCACTTGAGATTTCTTGTATAGGGATTTAGAGTCTTTTCTTCATTATTAGGATTTAGATTTTCCCATATAATTAATTTTTTTTTGTTCGTTTGTTTAATATTGCACGATGTTGTACCTTTCTCATTTTATCCATAAAAAATCAGCAGTATTTTCTTCGCATGGTATTAGAGGTAGGTTTTCTTCCTATTAAAAAAATTGCAACGAAAATAAAGTTCTAGATTGAAGAAAAAATAAAATTTCTAAACTCAATAAGAAAATAAAATTAAAATAAAAAAAGCTCTTGCATCAATTTGCTATTTTTTTAGTTGTTAAGAAGCATAAATGTCCCGAACTCGAATTATTGATTATTAGAGGCACTTCAGTGATAATTTGAAGAAAACGGTTCATTAAAACATCAAAATAGTATGGGTATAAAATTGACATGATAATGAGTTTGGGTGCAAAGTTAATATCATTCAAATATTATGGGGATATATTTTGATGTTTGTAAGAAAGAATGAAAAAACCTAAGTATCTAAATATTTTTGGAATTTTTTTTATTAAATTAATTTATTATACACATAAAAACAATAAGAAAATAGAGATAGAGACGCTAATGATATAAACAAAACTGGAAATTGAGGTATAGGTGTTAGTTTGATTAGAGCTTGTTTGGTATAGCAATAGTAATTGTTTTTTAAAATATTTTTTTATTATAAATATATTAAAATAATGTATTTTTAAATTTTTTTATATAAGCATCTCAAAACGATATGAAAAAGTAAAAAAATTATGTTGAAGCAAATAAAAAAAATTTAATTTTCTTCAAAACATATTTTCGAAACGCAAAAATAAAGAAAAGCTATTCGTTTGCCCTTCTTGCTACTTGGTATACTTACTTTTCCTTCTATTATGATACGCTGCTTCCTAGATTAATTTTTATCGGCCTCCAGATTTATTGCAAGTATTCTTCTCTATCCACTAATTCCTATTTTTGGATTAGTGGATATGTTGTTCATACGGAAGCTTTGATTTATTTCCAAAACAGAACTTACAAGAGTACTTGAGAAGAGATCTTAGGTGTGATCTCACATGATTAGTTTTCTCATTGCTGTAATTGCTGGGATGATATATAAACATGAAGAATTCACAGACTGTGCATTTCTACATTAACGGGGGCTGAGAAATGAGAATATTTTCAAGACTTTATAGAGGAAGAGGAAGAAGAAGATGTGGGGCTTGCTTGCCCACCTTTGGATGAAGAAGATTTCATGGCTGCTAAAGCTTCCTATCCCGACTTGTCTGAAGAAGTGTTTTTCAGTAGAATCAACAATGATCGGAAAAGTAAGGCATATATACCTGCCTGGTGTGCTTGATCTGATCATATTTGGTAATGGTTTTTGTTTCAAATAATTTGATTTGATTGGTTTTAATCAGGTTCAGAAATGCTAGTTGAAGGATCTTCGGGAAACTTCAACGCAGTACAGACCAAGCAGAAAAGGCATGGTAATGGCAAGGACATGAAGGTTTTAGAGGAGGTCTACAGGCACAAGGACATTAATGCTTGTAAGGATACAAAGATAGAAACAAAAGCTAAAATCATCGAGTCTAAGAAGACTTTGACAAAAGCTGCAATCGATGATGGAGTCTCCCACGAGGAGAAGATTAATTTGGCCAAAGGGAAATTTCACGACAGATAGGAGCAAATTGTGAAGGGTTGGTGACTTTTATATTTCTCACATCTTTATTTTAGTGGAATGTGTTGAAGAGACCATGGGAATTCCATACGCTCTTCATCACGGCCTCCAGATTTTCTTATGCTGTGGGATCGGCAAAGTGCTATCATGTCTTGAGGGAGGGTAATTGTATGGCAGATGCTCTTTTATGCAGGGGCTGTAGTTTTAAAATCATTGAAAGTCTATGGGATACAAAGTTCATGGCTTAACGAAGGCATGGACATGGGGACAAGATAAACCTCTATCTGTACTCGTTGACAGCAATCTCTGGTTTTGTTTCGTTTTGACTGCCAAATCTTGGCTCTGTTGTATCTTCTGTCGCCCGTCTGGGTTGCTCTGTGCCTTCTTAGGCCTTATTCTTCTGCTTATATATATATATATATATATATATATATATATATATATATGAAATGATTGATTCTTGAAAAGAATCATGGTGAATCTTGTCATCTAAGCTGGTCATTTTACGGATTCATGTGAGAAACAGAATAGGCATGTTTGAGGCAAGAATCAAATAAGGGAAGGCGTCTGACGAGCAATGCCTTCCCCTTAAGCAGCTGGTCCTGTTAAAATATTTCCTGACAGACCCAAGGTTCTGTTAGCAAAGTAGAGACAAATAATGTCTCACCTCCACCACCATATGCACACACATATTAAGTTATGGAATTATATTTTCAACAAAAAAACTAATCTCCCACTTAGCATATAATAGAGTCTTAATTTAAGGCATAAGTCATGCCATAATTTAAGAGAGAGAGCTAGATTGAGTAGAGTTGAGTTGAGAAGAGTTTCCTCATTCTCCTTGTTTGTATTGTTTCTTTGATTGATTAATACAAACCAGTAGCTTTGTAGAGTAGACAAGTTGTCGAACCACGTAAACTTATGTGTGTTTGATTTCTGGAATGACCCAACAACTAGTATCAAAGTTTGTTCTTGAAAAAGAGGGTTTTTGATCCAAATCCAGAAATCAAAGTTCTCAAAACATGTTTATTAACATACCATCGTGTAAGGGACGACGAGACAAATCCACTGGTGAACTCCAGCGAAAACTCGATGTCCTGTGATTAGTACTTAAAAGTGCATTTTTATCATGGTTTTATATCATCATTTTGCACTTGAAGTATCAATAACTCCTTAACCAAAGCATATTTTATAATAATATATCTAATAATATAAGATAACTTTAATTTGTGGTAAATGTTCATTTTAAATGCAGGCCTATCACATAAATGAAAGGATTGATTGATGACTTTAAGAACTTAAATTGCAAGGATAAAGAGATGGCCAAACTTAGAAAAGAGATGTCGGTGCAATCCAAACCGGAACACTGTTCGGTAAATGGGTCATATCTGGAGCTATATATCTCAGATTTAGGTCCAATTTATATGGATGGAAAGGTAAGACATAGGCCTACAACTTTCATATGGAGCCCAAGATCTAAAAAGGCCATTATCAAGTCCAAATTGTAGCAACAACAAAGAAGCCCGAATCTGTCTTCCAGCCCGAGCACTGTTCGGTATTTTGGCCATATCTGGAGTTCTAGAAGTCCAAATGAGCTGAAGTTTTTACACAAGAAAGCTGAGACAATTGCCTACAACTTTCATGTTTGCAACTGGCTCCAGTTTTGACGTTATCAATGACGTTTTGGGCAGACAAGAGAAGATAAAGATTGTCACCAAGTCAAAAGTTGGCCACCCACTTATCAATTAGTCATCAAATCAATAGTTCCCATTTTTGGCCTATAAAAGGAGGCATTTGCCATGCATTTAGGCATCTTGGTGTTCAGATCAAGATCATGCTCTTCCTTTCTCTCTTTGTATTTTTTATGCTTTGTTTTCATTAATATTAAGTTTATGCCTTTCATTTCCTTTCCTTTACTTAGTTAACTTTTATGTTCTTATTTTGTTTATCTATTTTGCTTTCTTTCATTATGTCTAGCTAAGTTAATTATGTCAAGGTGAAAAGGTTACACTAATGGTGTAAGAATAAGTATAATGTAAACTTAATATGGACTTTAATGTTTGATACTAACATGTTTTATATTTGTTATCTTGTTCACTCTTTAATACTTTGCTTGTTAAATAACTAATCTTGATTTATGTTGTATAACACTTGGTACAACAAATGCTTGGCACTTTCATAGCCCATAATGTATGGTATAACCGACACCTGAGCTATGAAAGGAACTTGATTTATTGTTAACATAAGTTATAATCATGAATGCTTGACGAGATTTACAAGTATTAGCATTAATTGAATAAGATGACTAATGTAATCATGTTAACAATATATAATCTGATTGGAACCTCCTTTGTGTGTGGTTGCCATGTCAGCTTGAAATTCCACGTGGATCCGCCACGTCATTAGTTGTGGGCCCATGTTGCTTACTGTGTGCCACTTTATCACGCCACGTCATCATCTTGAGTTTTGATCTGGTGCAACGCAGGCACTATTTCAATTGACACGCGTCTTCATCTGCATTATCCATTGGTTTAAAATTTGATTGATCAGATCTGAGCCGTCTGAAGTCTGATTTGGGTTATTTCAGAGATGTTTCCAATATTTTTAGTCATTCCAGACACAATCATGAACTCCGATTTAGCAAATTCTAACTCTAAAGTTAGTGAAAATGGAAAATGAAGTAAAAGCTGCTGGAATTGAAAAATTTGATGGGATAGATTTTGGATATTATAAAATACAAATCGAAGACTATCTATATAGAAAGAAACTTCTTCCGCCTTTATTGGGAAGCAATCCAGAGAATATGCAAGAATAAGATTGGCTAATTCTTGATAGACAGGTTTTAGGCATTATCAGGCTATCCTTATCAAGAAGAGTTGCTCACAATATTACAAAAGAAAAATCCACTGCAAAATTAATGGAAGCCTTGTCTGGGATGTATCAGAAGCCCTTATCAAATAATAATGTGCATATGATGAAGAAGTTATTTAACCTAAAGATGACAGAAGACACCTATGTTACATAACATCTTAACAACTTTAATGCCATTACAAATCAATTATCACCTATTGAGATTGAGTTTGATGATGAGATTCACGCACTTATCACTTCCAAGCAATTGGGAAGGTATGAGAACAGTTATGAGTAACTCAACCGAAAAATCCAAACTAAAATATAATGATATCCGAGATTTTATTTTGGCTAAAGAAGTACAAAGGAAAGACTCAGGTGAAAGTTCAAGTTCAGGTTCAACTCTTAACATCAACACTCGAGGGAGGAGACAAGATAAAGGCTTATCCAAAGACAAATCAAAAGTAAAAGCAAGTCTGAACCTAGAAAGCATGTTGAAAGCTGGAATTATAGCAAACTTGGTCATTACATGAGGAGTTGCACAAAACTAAAAAAACCTAAAGGTAACTCTCCGAATGCTACCATAGATAAGGTACAAGATACTTTGATTCTTGTTGTACAAAGCCTAATTGATGATTGGATTTTTTATTCTAGTGCTTAATTTCACTATACACCACACCATGAAATGATGCAAAACTATGTCACTGGAGATCATGGTGTCGTCTATCTGGCCAATGGACAACCAATGAATATCATGGGCATAAGAGATGTACAAATCAAGATAATGAATGGATTATATGGAACTTATAAAATATAAGACATGTTCCTAGATTAAAGAACAAACTAATCTCATTGGACAGCTTGATGATAGCAGTCATTCAATCCTTTTTTCTAGAGGTATGTGGAAAGTATCAAAGAGAGCAATGGTTTTGGCTCATAAAAAGAAAACTGATAACCTGTATATGACCACAAGATTTGCAGGCATTATTGCCTTTACTAAAATAGAAAATCAAGCACAGCTATAGCACTATAGACTTGTCATATGAGTCAAAAGGGGATGAAGATACTTCAATCAAAGGAAAAGTTGCTAGAGTTAAAAAAAAATGTTAATCTGGACATTTGTGAAAGTTGTATTCTTGGAAAACAGAAGAAGCTCAGTTTCTTAAAAGTTGGCAAGACCTTAAGACCAAGAAAGCTAGAACTGGTATACACAGATTTATAGAGACCTTCTCCAGTGGCATCTCTTGGAGGTTCTTGGTATTATATGACTTTAATTGATGATTTCAGTAAGAAGGTATGGTCTACTTTTTGAAAAATAAATATGATGTGTTTGAAACATTAAAAAAATGGAAATTTATGATTGATACTGAATTAGGTTTAAAGCTAAAATACTTGAGATTTGATAATGAAGGAGAATGCACTGAATCAGGTTTAAAGCTGAAATGCTTGAGAGTTGATAATGGAGGAGAATACATTGATGGAGGTTTCAAAGAGTATTGCACTATCAATGGTATCAGAATGGAAAAGACCATTGCAGGGACACCACAACAGAATGGAATTATTGAAAATATGAACAGGACCATCAATGAACGAGCTAAAAGCATGAGGTTGCATTCAAGGTTACCTCAAACATTTTAGGCCGATGTAGTTCATACTATAGTTTACTTGATCAACCGAGGACCATCAGCTCCTTTGGAGTTTAGATTACCCGAAAAAGTATAGAGAGGAAAAGAAGTACAATGGAGAGGAAAAAAAGTACTCTCTCATTTAAAGGTCTTTAGGTGTGTTTCCTATGTTCATATAGATTTTGATGCTCATAACAAGCTAGATGTCAAATCTAAGAAATGTTTCTTCATTGGTTATAGGGATGAAGAATTTGGATTTTGATTCTAGGATGATCAGAATAGAAAGATTATCAGAAGCAGGAACGTGATCTTCAATGAGAAAGTTTTGTACAAAGACAGATCAAGTGTAGAAACAAATATGGCTGATTCAGATACAAATCAACAAAAATCTAAATTCATAAGATTAGAAAGGCTTTCTGATATTACAGAGTAGAACAAAAATCAAAAGTCTTTATAAGAATATTCAAGCACATTTGTATCAACTACTACATAGGAAGATACAGAGCCAAGTGAACCTATTATTTATGTTCACAAGTCTTCAAGGACTGTAAAGCCTCCACAATAGTTCACACTTTTACTAAATTATATTTTACTGACAGATGGTGGTAAACTGCAAACTTATAAAGAATCATTACAAGATGAAAACTCAATCAAGTAGGAGTTAGCCATAAAGGATGAGATGGATTCTTTGTTGAAGAACAAGACTTGAGAGCTAAGCACACTATTTGAAGGAAAGAAAGCTTTGCAAAATAAGTGGGTTTACATAGTAAAGACTGAGAATTATGGAAGTAAATGGTTTAAGATAAGACTTGTTGTAAAAGGGTTTCAATAAACAAAAAAGATTGACTACTCTAAGATATTTTCTCAGTTGTGAAGCTCACAACAATCAAAGTTGTTCTAGGGATAGTAGCTATAGAAAATTTACATCTTGAACAACTAGATGTAAAAATAACATTTTTTTCATGGTGACTTGGAAGAAGACATTTATATGTAACAACCAAAGGGGTTTACAATACAAGGAAAGGAGAACCAAGTCTACAAGTTAAAGAAAAGCTTATACGATTTAAAGCAAGCTCCAAAACAGTGATACAAAAAGTTTGACAACTTCATATATAGTTCGAGGTACACAAGATGTCAAGTTGATCATTATTGCTTTGTCAAACATTTTGACAACTCCTACATCATTCTACTATTATATGTAAATGATATGTTGATTGCACGATCCAGCATTAAAGAGATTAAAAAGTTGAAACAAAAATTATCAAAATAGTTTGAAAAGAAGGACCTAGAAGCTGTTAAACCAATACTTGGCATGAGAATCATTAGCAATAAAGACAAAGGCATGTTAAAGCTTTCACAAACAGAGCATGTTAAGAAAGTTCTCAACAGGTTTAATATGGATAATGCTAAACCAGTAAGTACACCTTTGAGGAATCATTTCAAGCTAAGCAAAGACCAGTCACCAAAAACTGAGCTAGAATGTGGATACATGGATAAGATTCCATACACCTTAGCTATCAGCTCTTTGATGTATGTTATGATAGTACCAAACAAACATTACCCATGTAGTGGGAGTTGTAAGTCGGTATATGAGCAATCCTGGAAAGCAGCATTAGGACACGATAAAATGGATCATGAGATATTTAAAAGGTTCCTTAGAGACTTGTCTTACCTTCATAGCTGGTGGTTTGAAACTTAAAGATTTTGTAGCTGTTGATATAGTATGAGATGTTGATAGTAGAAAGAGCACTGCAGGATATGTATATACTCTAGGAGGCACTGCTATTTCTTAGAGTTCTACCTTGTAAAAAATCATGGCTCTTCCAACAACAAAAGCTAAATATGTTGTAGTCTTAGAATATATAAAAAAAGATAGTATGTAGTGGGAGTTATAAACCGGTATATAAGCAATCCTGGAAAGCAGCATTAGGACACGATAAAATGGATCATAAGATATTTAAAAGGTTCCTTGGAGATTTGTCTTACCTTCATAGCTGGTGGTTTGAAACTTAAAGATTTTGTAGATGTTGATCTAGTAGGAGATGTTGATAGTAGAAAGGGCACTACAGGATATGTATATACTCTAGGAGGCACTGTTATTTCCTAGAGTTCTACCTTGCAAAAAACCATCGCTCTTCTAACAACAAAAGCTAAATATGTTGTAGTCTCAAAATATATAAAAAAGATAGTATGGTTGCAGAGTTTCCTAAAAAAAATTAGACAAGATGAATGGAAATGGTACTTTGTATAGCGACAGTCAGAGTGCAATCTTCCTTACCAAAAATCCAACATTTCACTCGAGGACTGAGCATATTCAAATCAAATATCACTTCATCCGACAATTGCTAGATGATGAGCAACTAATGTTAGAAAAGGTCTATAGAAGCAAGAATCCAACTGACATGTTAACCAAAAGAGTTATACTTGATAAACTGAAGTTAGGTAAAACTTTGATTGGTCTTAAAGGATAAAAGATAATTTTATTATTTGTCTCCAAGTGAGAGATTGTTAGCAAAGTGGAGATAAACAATGTCCCACCTCTACCATGTACAAGTGGGAATAACTAGTCTCCCACTTAGCACATAATAGAGACTAAGTTTAAGGCATGAGTCATGGCATGATTTATGGCCTTTGCACCCAACTTAGTGTGTGTGTGTGTGTGTGTGTACACATATTCAATAAAGAGCTACATAAGAAGAGAACATTGAGAGCACAGAAAGCAGAAGAAAAGAGAGAGCTAAAGTTAGTAGAGTTGAGTTGAGCAGAGTTTCTCCTCCTCTGTATTTATATTGTTTCTTTGATTGATTAATACAAACTAATAGCTCTGTAGAGTAGGTAAGTTGTCGGACCACATAAACTTGTGTGAGTTTGATTTTTGGAATGTCCTAACAATTTCTAACAGATGAAAGCCTCCTCAGACATGAAAAATTATTGTCATTTAATTTATAGTAAGGACCTCTAGTTCTCTCAACTTTGATGGTGAGACTACCCAACTTACAACAACATATACCATCCATTTATCAGTACAAAGTTTACAACATGTACATCGACAATTTGAAATATGAGAATAGAAGATATGAAACCTTGATTCTCAGAGCAACCAAATAAATTATTTTAAAAAATAAGTTAACACTCTTCCATTCTTTGAAAGGCAAAAACAAGGATGCATTGAGATACAAATCCCCCAATGTCAAATCCTTTGCAAATTTGACGTGGACAGGAGTGATAGATAAGGGGGATTTATTATAAGTTAAAACCCTCAAAAACTAATAACACCATAAATATAGAGAAAAACTCTCAAAATAGTTAATTTAATTTTTTTCATGTCTCCTTTTACTAAACACAACCGTTTATATAGAAAAAAAACTAGAAAAATATCATAATAAAGAATATGAGAATAAAAATAGGAAGATATAAAATTAACTAGAAAAAAAATTGTTTTCCTGATAAAGCTCTTATTTCAATCTCCCTAAGTTAGAACAAACTTGCCCCTCAAGTAATTTAGTTTTCAATGGCAAATTGTCCTCCATCGAGAATATCTTTCTCTTAATGAGCCACCACATCATGGATTCCTAAGACATTTGTGTGGACCACATCATCATGGTTTCTTAACATAATGCATGCTTTAATTAATTTGTGCAGGCTATCCTATTGTGGATTCTTAACATAATATCTTTGTAAAAGTCATTTCGTCATAGATCTCACCTCCAAGATTTTGAATTACAACAATTAATATAGATGAAAATAACACACTAGTTTTTGGATTTTTTTTTTTTTAGGGAAACATCCTCATTCCTTTTTATATAAGCTCATCATGTTTTGCAACTTTTTCTAGCCATGATTGTTTTGCAGAACACAACAGAGCAAATAATCATCAAAGATATTGTTTTGCATAACACAACAGAGCAAATAATCATCAAAGATCATTATGTTCTAATACCAATTGATGCAAATATAAGTGAAAGAAAATAGATTTATTACATGTCAAAATCTTCAAAGACCAATAACACCATAAATATAGAAAGACTCTCAAAATACCTTCTTTTATTCCTCTATATCTGTATTTGTCAAAAGCTATTACAACTCTTTATATAAAAAAAGAAAAGTACAAAATCATAAAGTCAAATAGTCTTATTAACTCAAAGGTTTAAAATCTCGTTTGTTTTGACATTTTAGAAGTTTTTTTGAAAAAAAAATTCTTTGGATTAATTTTTTGGGTGTTTGTCAAAAAAAATTGGTGCTAATATCAAAAATAATTTTTTTAAAATAAAAAATATTATTTCGATGTATTTTCAAGCAAAAAATATTTTAAAAAATAACTGCTACCACAATATTAAATAGGCTCTAAGTTATTAAGTGAGGTCTCAATAATAGTTTTTTATATTACTCTATAATATATCATCTCAATTAAAAATCTTTTGGGCTTGAAACTTGTATTGACTTATACTACCTTATGCTTAATTTTATTAATAAGAATGGAGAATGAAGTAGTGTTAAAGAATCATTTCAGCCTAAAAGTTTAAGCTATTAGGTGATTTTTTAAAAATATTTTCTTATTATTCTCTAGTATACACTTTCAAGTGAAAATCTTTTGGCCTTAAAACTAGCACAAGTCCACAGTATTTTGTGCTTGATTTTATTAATTAGAATGAGAGTGATGAAATTCGAACTCACAATCGTTAAGTTAACAAGGTTCTAATACCTTGTTAAAAAATCATTTAAATCCAAAAGTTTAAATTAGAAGGTGAGGTCTCGATGCTATTTTTTTATATTACTCTTTAACACATAATAATACCAAATGTTAAAAAATAAACTGAAAAAATATTATATTCAAATAGAAAAAAGAAAACTAGAAAAGTATCATAATACCAAATGAGAAAATAAAAATTAAAAAGAAACAAAATTAACTAAAAAAATCTATTTTCTTAAAATATATCATGTATCAAAATTGAATGCTCGATCACTCGTCCCATCTGCAGATCAGAATCCTCATTATTGTGTTGCTTGTATGTAGAACAAGGAAATATCATTTGGATGATTGATCCAAGCTTTGATCTCCAAGAGGCTAATCATCTCTTCCTTCGAACAACCATGACAATGGCACCGCTTGTCAACCAAAGCCGAAGTCGCCGCCAACATCCACACCCATCTTTGCCTCATTTTCATTGCTCTTCTTGCTGTGGTATCTCTTTGATATGTGCCTTTTGTCAACAGTCATTGATGTTATTTTATTTTATCTCAAAGAGTTGGAATTATTCAAGGAGCCTTTGACTTGGTCAATTTAATTGTCTTCTTTTCCGACAAACACTCGTTTACCAAAGCCAACGAAACCATCAAACAAGTACCAGTCATAATAACAAACTCTATGTCCGAAATATCCTTAACTTCAACTATAAAATAGATGCTGTTACAGGGTTAAATTCATTAAGGTATAGGTTGACAAAAGTGTTGATGGACAGTAGTTGCAGGGTGGCAACCCGCGTGATAATAGTGAAAATCAGCAATATGCGTGTGCAGCAGCACGCAATAGTTAGCAGCAGTAAGATGACGAGAGCTGGAGACTTGGACGATAAATTGTCCAAGGCTCGATAAAACAGTGTTGGAAGGACACAATGGATGGTGTTGAATTCAGCAGCACTAAGAGATCGGTAATGTCAAGGAATTTAGCAGCAACGACAAAATCGGTACCAAGGGCTGATGATACGTCTAGGCGATAGATAGTCCATGACTAAATGAAATACGCTATTGGCATGAATGGCAGCACGCATAGGCAATGGCAACGTGCGTGGCAGATTCGGCAGGATATGGGTTGATGTTCGACAAGAATCATGACTTGGACGATAGACAATCCAAGGCATGCAGACACCTATGCTAACAACGTGGGAGTTGGTAAAAGGGATAGCTAGCTTGTTAGGTGGCAGGCTATGGAAGAAGCAACAGTTGCGGGCAGTTATCGGGAGTCATTGGCAGTTTTTCGAGAGGCTAAACTAACCAAAACATGGCTCATGTCTAGGGAGGTAGTTATGTTCTATTATTCCATGTAATAGGCTGTACATAGGGTGTTGCATGCAATGTTCTGGAAGGCAGTAGAACACTTGTGCATGGCACACACACTAATAGACTTTTATATCTTTTGTTGACGAGAAGAATGAAGGTTGGAAATGTTTTCCTGCAATATCTTGTGTGCTAGGTTTTGTGCACCTTCACTTATGTATTTTGCTTGTCCATGTAACGGGGGAGAGTGTGGGAAACCTCTTGATGAGAGAAACACTCAGTTGTTAGCAAACACAAGTAAATAGGTGGGGGAAGGCTGAGCCTAACGAGGCTAGACTGTCGCGCGAGGTCTCTGAGATGAAAAATTAACCCCATGACAAATGCCATGAGATGAGATCCCTTCTTGCTCTAAATGTTATGTAGAAGCACGCATTATGCCCTATCTGAAGTTTAGGATAACCAGCTTGCATCCCCCTTTCTTTAATACAAATGCACACACTAACATAAAACTCAACTTTGAAAGTGAACTCATAGTGTAAACTCGATGTTTCGCGGATTTGCACCTGGCTCGGCCAAGTCATTGGATCAAACTCACCAACCTGGCCGAAACAAAGGCTGCCTTCTTATACCAGGGACACGATTCCGATCAATTATTTGATCACTTAAATTGTATTTTCTTCCTTGGTAGAAAATAAAGAAAATAAATTAGTGCCTCCTAATTTTGGATGAGGAATTAGTTTCAACCACGGTTTTAGAAATCTAAGATATATAACAATTTATTCATTGAGAATAAATTTTGCAGGATGTAGTTGTTACTGGGGGAAAAAATAAAATTGTAGCATGATTTGAAGCATAATGAAAAGAAGAAGAGCACCTTTCCTGTTTCCTCGTTCGTTCCCGTTCCATTCAAAATGTCTTAATGCTTGATTGCTAGAATGATAGTACTTCTTCAACAGACCTATTTTAACCATCAAAACCCCAGATAAAACCCAAAGAAATTCTCGAAAACAAGTAAAAACACGGAGTCAGAAATTGGGACAAGCAACTCTATCCACTCTCATTAGATATGCATAGGAAACCGAATTGTCCCCGTCTCACAGGTTATTTATCATAAAGATAACTTAGCATGTCCATGCATGTCAAATGCATCATCCTAACTAGCCATCCAACATTTGTTCTCCAGTCAACAAGAAAGTCAGCTTTACAAATTGTAGCTCCCCTACCACTTTAATGTTTTCCCAAACTCTCCAAGAATTAAGCCAACTATTTAAATTTTGTTCACTAGGAGACAAATGATAGAATTAAGCCAACTACCTTCCTTTCCATCTCTTTTTTTTTCTTTTGTCATTTTTTTCTACATAGTACATCCTGATAGACTATAGGATGCGGAGAGGAAACCTAAACAGGTTTTCCATAATCTTTGTCAGGGAGATGCCCATTCAAAGTAATGACAGCGTGCACCTCTAGTGGCAGTCCAGTTGCCACAACCAAAGAACAGGCTACCTTGCTTCGGTCCAGGCTTTCGAACCATTCCTTTGCTGCTCTTCACACCACAGAAACAGAAGGGGTGATATGGGAAAACAGGAATATGAATTTCCTTAAGCTTACGAGGCTGGTGTGGTGCAAGGGACAGGTTCTCAGCGGACTGCTTGCATGACAATGAACTGTCAGTTGTCTGCCACATCAGTGAGTTGGTGATAGAGAATCTGATGCCCCGGCGCATAAGTAGAGCAAGCAGACGAGCAGTATTTTTGGCATCATCCAGCCCACAGTGAGCACGGCCCTGCCAGTGTAGGCCTGCCATCTCAACAGCCTCCTTCAGACATCTTGCACCACCAAATATGTCACGGAAAGGAACTTTTAAGTTGATCCATCTGGAAAATGTTAAAAAAAAAATTGAAATCATGTTAACGACTTTCAACATGTCTGCCAAAAAATAAATGCAACAGAATTCCAGTTTATTCACAATGAAAAATAGCTTGCGCAGAAGATTAATACATTTATAATGGGAAGGTTTTTAATCAAAAGGCTAATATATCATTTACCGGTTAAAATAAGGAGGCTTCCTGATCTTCTTGAATCGGCACTCAGATTCCAACATCACTCGACAATCCCAGTTCGACCATGTCACCACAGCAAATTTGGTGTTTTTTATCCCTTTATTCTCAAGCCATTTATCATGCCTGAGGAGTGCCTCACTAAGAGTAACACCTCTGTCCACCTGGAACCACACAGAAATACAAGAATAAGATAGAGGTCAAATGAAGTTCATCAAAAAAGTTAGGCAAGAGAGATTAACATAAAGCTAATTCTAAGAAACTAGTTGAGGTAGGAAAACGTTAAAAAGTATGGCCAGCTTGCAGAAAAGCAAAGAAATGACTCATATTGCAAAACCTGAGAAAAAAAGGACAGCACTTGCCACTAACTTCTACCAATCCACAATGTCCCTTCATACCTTGTGTGCTTCATTGCTCTTTTCAAGCACAATAAAATGCTTCAATATCGATTTGAGACGAAAAAGAAGACTTCAATGAGCCTAAAAGTACTAGTGTTTATATCGCATTGTCATAGAACATTCTTTTATGACAACATTCCAACTTGGGACAATTGTTTCAGTCCATATCCAACTTTCATTCTATGCCAAGCCCAGTGAAACCAGCCCCTGACAATGTTGAAACCACAGATTGCTTTGTATTTGGCATGGAATCAATACCCCACTACTAAATAAGTAGACCAAATGGAAGTTGCACCTGAGAAATTTTATATTACTCCTGGAGTAACTAGCAATACTTGCTCCATGAAGAGAGTGGTAGATACAAGGAAGAGATAGAAAGCAGAGGGAGTACGTAAAAAAATGTTTGTGTATGTGGAAATAAAAAAAATCATCTTTTAAGGGTTCCAAAGCAATTTTTCTATCTCTCCATTATGTTTATCCCTCTCTTCATGAAGAATTGGTAATTACTCCTAAAGTAAACTAAAAAATTTCATTGCACACTATTTACGCTTTTAAAGGGAAAGTCAGTCTGCCAAACCTAGTACAAAGTAAATTGAACACCACTCACAACATTCCAAGAGATACATACTTATTACTCTTTTCTAAAAGGTAAGGAATTCCAAGCTAACCTGGATTTGCTGGATACCAGTCAGATCCTTGCAGAAATCACTCAAGAGCTGATTGCATGTTGGCCGCACATATGTCTGAAAACATGCTTCTAGTTGGCCAGTGACACTACTCACAATGACAGATGGAAACTCAATTATCTCTTGTGGATGAGGATTTCTTTCCTTGTCGCAAGTAGCCTCAAAATCTATGACCACAAAATATTGAAAATCTTGGAACTGGATCTCAAATGGATAACCTTGAGAAAACATACTGAAAGGAGCATAATGAAATCGAGTCTCCAGAGGAAAGGGATAAAACTGGCTCTCAAAACAATTCATTTGGTGCTGCTGCATTTTTTGAGAGTCCGGATAAAAGGTCGGCCATGAGCCAAAATCATGATGGTAGGCAGGTTTGTTGTGAAATTCACTTGGAAGTTCAAGAAACTCACTGCTTAGTGAGTGAACTGGTTCAACAGCATCCCTGCCTGGGTGAGCACCAATTTCTTCTTTAAACTCAGGAAACCCTTCAAAGGAATTCCCACAAGGGAATCCCTTGATTTGGAGGCATTTTAAGGAGGCCTCACAGCTCCTTTGCATAGTTTCTGGTAAGAAGAAATGAAAAACAGAACACTTGAGACAATTTAATTTTGATAATCTGGTATCATCAACCATATTTAACTATCCTGATAAACAGTAAAACAAGCAAGGGCTGCCAAGTGCGTAAATCCTGGGAAAGACTCCAAGTAATAATGTATCGAGAAAGAAAAGGTGGCACATCATATGCAAATACATAAGGCCCCAAAAGGGGATTGCATAAAAAAGAATACAAAAAAAAATGCTGCTACATGGATAGGGAACTGCATATATTCCTTGCATACTGAAGCAAAGCCTTTGTAGATAATCTGCACCTTCATATCTAGTGATGTGATGACACAACATGTATATAGGAAAAGTAGATAGCCCTGATATTTTCATAAAAGTTCAAATAGTCAGAATGTTCTAACAAAAATAAACTAGATAGCCCTAATTATGCCAGCTCTAGACCTAGAATCCTTATAGAAAAAGTATTCCTAATTAAAATTCATCTAACTAGTAGAATCTATCTACAATTGAATTCCTAAATAGTAAAACACTAATTAAATTAGAAGTCATAATCTAAATAAGAAAAAGAATCCAAATACAATAGGGTAAATAAAGACAATCTATCTTGCATAGCAACTTCCAGATCTTATTTGAAGGACTTTCCAATCTCCGATCATCATGAAATTTTAACCCAATAGGAAACAAGACTTTTAGAATCTCCTGTCAAAATTTTAATTTGATCCAACGATTGAATTAATAGTTGTGCTTGATTTAGAAAACCATGTCTTTAAACTCCTCAAAACCTAAAAATCTTAACCATTAATGAAATAATACAATATACATTATTATGTCAAGAATATTAAAGAAATTTTCCCACATCAGTCCCCTCTATTTCTAAAAAACTCACCCTTGAGTTATTTGTCAATAATTGAACTCTTCCACTCCAAAGAAACAAATAATTTGAATATAGCATTGTAGCCAACATATTCATGAAGTAGCATGTATTTGACCCATGAACTTCAAAATTTAATTCATGATGCGTACATGCTAAAGAAAAATTAAGATGTGATGTTAAATTTTTTGTTCCTATGAAGTCCACTTACCTCAAACTTGACCTCCTCATCATCTTCCAATATTTCAACTTTGTATATAAAGAAACTTCAAAATGATCTTTCATAATATGAGAATTGTCAGAAATTACCATGTCCTCTATTTTTTTGTTTGAAAGATCTTCATTCTTGACTAAAATATCATTGCTAGCCACTATCTTCTCAAACTTAAGGTCAAAAGATTGAAACTGTTTGTCAACACCCTTTTTGGTCACGTTATCTACAACATAATTAGATAACTTAGATTTTGGTTATCTACAACATAATTAGATAACATAGATTTTGTTTCTCACCAAACTACTCCACAATGAACATAAAGCAAATAATGTTTATCTATCCAATATAAAATCTCCTCAAAATCTTGTATAAACTCCAAAATTAATGATCATCTCAAATCTTTCTATTAATGGAGTTAAAGGCTTACCAGTACAAGTTCTATATTCTAGAACTTCAAACCACCATTTTTTAGCACCACAAGAAAATTTGTCTACAACAAGCCATACTTTTTTATAATAAAGAATCTTGTTGAAATAAAAGTAGGCTTCTAACTCTGTTAACCAATTAATAAATCTTTTCTTTGAAAATCTTTCATTATAGAAAGGAATCTCATTGAATTTAGAGATAGATTTAGGTTCAACCTGCCTCAAGGTAAGTCTCTAGGCAAATTTCTCTCCTCTTCACGATCCTTTTTCGCATTTTCCATCAACTAAAGGACCTGTTCTTTAGACAGTGCTGCCACATTCTGCGATAGTCCTACCACAAACTGCTCTAATTGATTATTTGCCGCCTTTTGTGCCCGCACAATGCCCTGGATGACCTCCATTCCTGCATTGCGGGGTAGTTTGTTACCATCTCCATCCATCAGATAGGTAAATCTGCTTTAATAAGAATTTAAGCAGTGCATAGTGTGGATAGAAATTAGGGTTCCCAAGCCCTAAGGTTATAACCATAAACACCATAAACACTATAGAGAAATGGAGAAAATCTCTTATAATTTGAATGTTCTATCACAAATAAACTAGACATCCTTATTTATACTAGTTTTGAAACTAAAATCCTTATAAAAAAAGGATTCTAAATTAAAATTTAACTAATTAATAGAATCCATCTAGCATTATGATTATTAAATACTAGAATAGTAATTAAATTAAAAGTTCTAATCTAAATAGGAAAAAGAATCCAAATACAAGGTAAATAAAGATAATCTCGCACAATAACTTCCGAGCCTTATTTGAAGGCCTTCTCGATCTCCGATCATCATGAAATTTTAACCCAAAGGGAAACAAGGCCTTCAGAATCTTTTATTGAAATTTCAACTCAATCCAGTGGTTAGATTAAAAGTTATGCTTGTTTACCAACTGCATATTGGACTTTTCTTAAGCTCTTCAAAACCTAAAAATCTTAACCATTAATGAAATGGTACAATAAATATTATTATGCCAAGAATATTGAAGAAAATGTCTCATGTCACATGAGCATTTTCGACTGCCTTTTCCTTTCTTCTAAGATAACCAAAAACTTTACTAGAGGACACCAAGGGAATGAAATCCAACCACAAACTAAGAACTTTGATTGCAAGAAATTGATCTGCCAAATCTATAATAAAAGAAACATCTTCAATAGATGGCTTTTTAAACCAAACGTGCAGAGTTAAATCCTAAAAATAAGTCAAAAGCAACTCTTCCCCTCAGAAGGCTTCCTTGTACATCCCCTCTAGTTTAGCCAAAACAACAAGGTTCAGAAAAAATTCTCTTATTCGTACACAATTTTATAGCCCTTCAAGTGAACACCTCACAATCTTTAGCATTCCAAGTAAAAGATACATCCCATGACACACTTTCTAAAGAAAAAATCCACATAATAGATAACCAAAGCCTACTTAATCATAGCCAACAAAAAAACGAGATCTAGAAATAACTCCTTTTAAGTGTTATGGCATCAATTAGCTCATCATTCAAACCACAAGAATGCATCTAGATACCAAAGCACAATTATATGAATTTAAAACACCTAGGTCTTTCCTTTCTACCAAACATAAATCACATACAAAGTGCACATTTTAGACATGCTACAACTAGTAGCTTGGCCAAGTTGTTTTTTACAAACAAGTCATTTTGCGTAGGCACACAGATTTCAAATCTAACTTTCTAGTATAAGATCAAGACACAGATAAGTGATTTTCCGATTGACAGATGGAGACATGCAGGCTTCAAGGTCTCAAGTGGTCTCAACTGTTTATCTCTCATGAAATGAAAAATTGGCTAGAGAGGAAGAGGTGAAACAAACTATTGTGAAGATGGCAAAAGAGAAGGCCCCTTGTTTGGCAAGTTTTACTAGGATTATTGGAATACTGTCATGGATGAACAATTAAGGTTTTTAATGGATTTTATTTGAATGAGGTTGCATGAAGGAGAACAAACTTATGTTTATTACACTAATTCCCAAGATATCCTGTTATCAAGGGTTTTGGACTTTTTAGTTTACTAATGTGCCTGTGTAAAATTTTAACTTAGGAGCTAATAAAATCTGCAAGGTATACACATTAGGCTCATGCTTCTGTAGTTAGGAACTAAATTGGATGTACTTTAGCTAGTCGGTGGATGACATTAGAAGGAAAAGTAAGCAGGCATAGTTGTAGAATTGGGTTTTGAGAAGGCCATGATCAGGTAAATTGATACTTTCTTGATGATTCTTAGAAAGTGAGGATGATAAATGGAGGGACTAGGTTGAGTTATGTCCTTAAGTGTTATTGATTATTGTGAAAGCTGAGCCTTCAATCTCATGTTATTCAATGCTACTCTACAAAAAACAAATGGTAAAACTTAGATTCAACCTGGATGTCATTTAAAATCCTCATCAAGGTCAATTTATTAAGGGGATTGAAGATCCTGCTCAATCAGACCATCTCATCAAAAGAATTTATATTTTAAGCACTTTAGAATGACAAGTGTTTTTGGAGAAGATAAATTAACATAATGTTTTCTTCTCTAAAAATACACATTGAACCAAATTCCTCATGGCTAAAAGAACAGATTGTTTCACTAATCTTTTATATTTACTATATAGTTATAATCACAAGACACCTGTTATGGCAGCATTTATACCAAAATCACATGCAACTCTGCACCGATTGTACACACCTAAAGCAACACATGACAGGATCACGATTAAACTGGTACAGGACCATGCCAGGGCCAGGATCAAAACTCTTCGATTCAACAATCACCAAACCATTTTCTGAACCTAGGCTCTAGATGTGGAAACCTACATTGTGCATCCACTCAACAAGTAATAAAGTTCAAGTCACACAAATGCACAGAACACCACCACTCAAGTGTTTAATTCGAGTCTCAAATTCCTCATACGCCTGAAATTTCACACAATTCCTCACTGACATCCAAATCTCCACAAAACATAAAATCACATATCCTCCACTCGAATAGAATTTCTAAACATTCAGGTAGCAATCACTCCACCAGCAACCAAATCAAAAACTAAACCCTCAAACTCCAACCATGTCCCTCAGCAACACCACAACACATTCACCAACCTTGTTATGCCTCAAAGCTAAACGACACAGCAGTGATGATCACAAAGTAACCAACACTGAAAAAACACCCAAGTCTCCATCTTTACCATTCAGTCCTCCATTATAAACAAAACCCATTATAGAGAATCAATCAAAAAATATTATTGCATCAAAAAAACAAGATAACACAAACGCACATATAATTGAACTAACACTCAAAATAGATTAAAAAAAATTCAAAATTCAGAAGAAAAAAAAACCCAGAAGAGAAAACACGACAAAACAGAGCATAAAAATACCTTTACTTTCAAGGGCCATCATGATCTTGTGTATAATTAAGATCCACCAGCACGTACATGAGATCTTCCTCTGTTTAACCCACCTATACACACCAATCACAGAGATTAATTACTTACAAGTATAAATATACGGCTCTTAATACACCAAATATTTCACTTTTAGTATCAGCAACGAGAGAAATCCAAGAGAGAGGAGGAGAAGATACCTGGTGTGATTGGAAGATGTAAGAGACAGGGAAGGAAGTTATGCAGGTTATGCTTATAAGATACTTATATATGTGTGTTTATATATATATATCTATATAATTTTAATTATCAGTGCAATATATAATTATATTAATGATATGTATTTTGTTTTTACCAGAAAAAATTACTTTTTCTGAATAATTAATCATTGACTGCGGTCCTCTTTCATAAATCAGTTTGTTTTCATATTAGAAATTTTAAAAATATTATAAAAAATAATTTATATTGCTTTGGATTTAAATAATTTGCTTAAAATTTAATCAAAAAATACATTTAGATTTAATAATAAAAATTTAAGATTATGTGTAAAACTTATTGAGAATAAATTTTGAAGGAAAATAATAGTACGCATGCAATTATGTTGCTGCTTGATTAAAAAAAAAAACTTATTACTGTTTTTAAGCACTTTAGTTGTGGGGGCGCAAGTAAGACAAAAAAACTAAGAGTGAAAAATAAATAATTAATTCAAGTTAGAAATTAGTTTAAGATGTGGTTTACATGTTATTGGTTAATTGGTCAATCACATCAATATTGTTAGGAGATTTTTTAAAATATATATTTATCATTTCAAATTTTTTAAAAGTCTAATCAAATTTTTATTAAATTAATTGAGTTAAGAATTAATTTATTAGATCATTCATATTTAATCAAGTTAAT
>NW_011500732.1:0-5501 GCF_000495115.2 Populus euphratica
CAAACATTATTTTCAGTCATGATATTTTTCTGTTAATACAACCCATTGCATCCCACATCTCCCTCTTATTCCTCGTACAAAAGAATTAAGCTGCAAAAATATACAATGCACAACCAAAGGAAATTCCATCAATAAAATACAGTTCTTCCATTACCTCTTCAATGCTACAACCTTTTTTTTTTTATCTCTAGAAGGAGTTGTGATCTCTCTAGGTATGGAGACAGTCTCAACAAGTTGATTTAGATATACGACTAGTTGTGCTCCCATTCCAGTTCCATTTTTTTTAGAATTGATGTGTAGTATGACATGCACTGTTGAGGTCTTGGAACCACTAGCCATATTGCTAACATCATATACAAAATCAGGGATTGCATCCTTTTTAGAGTCGCCACTTTCTTCTTTCATATTAGCTCTCTTATTGGTTGTATTTCTCATTTCAGCACTAACATTATCTTTATCTGATAAGAGTCCTTGTAAGTAAGTCCAAGCATATTCTCTCGTGGACACTATGTCAATAAACATGATGTCGTACTTGGTACACAACGAGGGCGCTATGCTGACATGCGTACACGTCTTTGCTCATTTCATTTCCTATGTAATGACAATTGGATGTACTTAACAATGAAAATAGATTAATAAATAATACAACATGATAAAAAAAAATTATGAGGCTATTGCAAATTAGAAAACTAACTTGAATTTTTGCTTGCTACCATTCATCAGTTGCTGAGATGGTCCCAAGTTCGGTAGACCAACCAACTTTAAATTTTAGTTATTAATTTTTTCTATACCCTTCAATCCTTTTTTATTCTATCCTAATTGTTTTTAAGCTAAGATTTTAATAGTTCGATCTTTGAATGACTATATGACAAATAACCAACCAGTTTTGTCAAAATATGTGTTTGACCTCATGCCTTTCTCAATAGGTGTAATGCAAATGTCACAAAATGTGTGCAACATTACCTTGGTCCAAAAAACTTTATCATGTGTGTTAGACCCATCCATTGCTTAATGGTTGACAATGCAATGAAAAATTAAAAAAACAATTAACCACATAAATCAAAGATTGAATGCTAATAGGCCTAAAATAATATAGTAATAGAACAGGAAATTACATGTGCAGCAAAAGGTTAACCAAAGAATCACAAAAGGTTGAATATTGACAATGGATGAAAAACATGAATAAAGAAATTGATCTATAGCAGCTTGGTTAACACTATAAAAAAGAATTAAACACATAATTCACTATAGCTGACAAAAGCTTTAATGTTGATAAGAGATGAAAAAAGAAACTAAGAAACTAGTTCATAAAAAGATTGAATGATGTGAAGTGTGAACTAAGAAACTTGACAAGGGAAAGAACATAAAAACCTACCAACGGTGGCATAAACCTTTAACTATGTTTCATCAATTAGTAGGGGATGTTCTAATTAGCAACTGAAATTATTAGTTTAATTTATGATTATTTAGTTGTTAGCAATCAGCAGCACACAATACCAATTTAACATAGCAAGTAAGGGATGTTTTACTTAGCAACTGAAATTATTAGTTTAATTTATGATTATTTAGTTGTTAGCAATCAGCAGCACACAATACCAATTTAACATAGCAAGTAAGGGATGTTTTACTTAGCAACTGAAATTATTATTTTAATTTATGTTTATTAACTTGTAAGTAATCTGCAGCACATAACAACTAATATTATTTTAATATAGCAAGCAGGGGATGTTCTATTTAGCAACTGAAATTATTGTTTTAATTTAAGTTTAGTAACTTGTTACCAATCTGCAGCACACAACAACTAATACCAATTTAACATAGGAAGCAAGGGATGTTCTAATTAGCAATTAAAATTAATTGTATAATTAATTTACATTTATTTACTTGGCAACAATCAGCAACACACAACAATAAATACCTGCTTAGCATAATAACCAACACATAAATAACTATAGATACATTGAGGGAATAAATAGAATAAGTAATGGCTAACAAGAGTAAAATACAAGTGAATTAGAAAAGGGCTTAAATAGATTTAGGTTTCACTACAATCAACAAAAATAAACTTAAAACTACTATACAAGAGACCAGTGAAGTAAACATAGTATTAATTGGAAATTACAGCTAAGGAATTTGAATGACGCACGATGTTGATATCTGTTGTGGGGTTGTTGATTACAGTAACATGGATTGCTTTTTGTCTTGTTTTTCTATTGATAAGGAGAAATGAATGAAAAATTATCATTATTGAGAGTAAACAATAAATGATTTAAAAAAATATATAATAAGGAGAAATGAATGAAAAATTATCATATATCATTCTTGAGAGTAAACAATAAATAATTTAAAAAAAAAGATAAATATATATTCATTGTGATACACAACAATTAACTTAAAAATTTTATAAGACTAGACTAATGAACTAACCTGTTAAAAATTTCAGTACTGGTGCTGGAATCAAGCCCGATCTAGATATACATTTTGGGGTTATAGCTTGTAGTGAAAAGGGTTGCTATTGTTTTTTATTTAGAAATGAATGACAATTAAATATACAGAAAAAGACGCCGCCATCAGTTAATAGTTAGCTGATGGAAAGGAAAATAAATGCAAATGAGAGAACATGAATGAGAAGAGCAAAAGAGAACAAAAAGAGAAGAGAACATGATGCGTTTTGATAAATTTCCACGTAACTCATCTCTAGAAAGTTGAGCCACAAGTTGAACTTGCAACAAAAGGCAGTATTTCACTCTTTTTTGATAATCGAGGTCCTGTGTATATAACTGGTGGGACCCATGTTTTTAATTGTTTTGGCAATATATAACCAAACAGCTAATCAGTATGTTTTTTAAGAAATTTGAATGCCGCCGCATAGACAAACACACTCTATAAGGTCTCTTTGGCTTCATAGTCTGACCCCTTTGCCTGTGGAATTGATTCCCTGGCTTCGACCTTCAGAGCTGAGAGGATCCTCTCCACTGCATGCACATGAGTTTCAGGTTCTTCAGTTGAAAAACAGTTCAACTTATGATGATTACATTTGTGTCTTTCATGAGACTGTGTGGTTGAAAGTTCTAATTAGAGAAAGGTAGCACAAGTGCTGTTGGGTAGCTAGTTCCGTGTGTGTAGCAGCATGTGAACAACAAGTAGTTTTTTTCTACTGTTTAAAAGTTGGGTCACTTTCTACCTTTTGCACTTTCCACGACCTGGTCTGGAGATACAAAAGCATGAGAAAAAAAAATCCCCTTCCCTATCATTAGCATTCTCAATTTAAAGCACAAGAATATTACAACAATTGTGTTAGGTGAAACAATTTTGCAATTGTTATATATTCTAATATCTTCTGTATCCTTTTGCATTTAATCTTCCAGTAATGCAATTCAATTCTGCCCTCGAATCTGCCAAACATGGTCACTACCGCCTACTTCCTGATTCAGAACCTTCTTTGCCCTCGGAAAATGATCTGAAAAACGAAAGAAGGAAAGAGAAGCAGCGCAAGGAGGCTTCTTGAGAAGAATTCCAAAGACAGAAGGTCCAGGGTGTTTCTATTAGTAGTAAGGCTCGGATGAACAAGTATGCTCTTGTTGGTGCAATTCTGGCCTCCTCAAACTCTGTTCTCTTGGGATATGGTGAGTTTTGTGCTTTTCATTCCAATTAATCTCTCCTATTGATGTGATGACATCCATGTGCATACAATAGCACTTCATCAAAGGGAGGAAGGAACTTAAAAAAAAAAAACAAACAAAAATATTGGAACAGAGAAAAGGAGGTCCGATTAAAGTAAATAGCAATCTTGAATTTAGTAACTTTAATTTTTATTTTTTTTGTCTTTATCTCTAATTTTTTGTCATAAATTGTTATATGCAAACATGGAGGTGATGAGTGGTGAGGACCCCCTGAAGATCACACCAATCCGCGTAGAGATCTTGGTGGGTTCCCTTAATGCATGTATTTTCATTGATTGGATCGCTAGCCGCTGGTAGGACATCTGATTATATTGGAAGACGCTATACCATTGTCCTGGCGGCAGCCACGTTCCTTATAGGTGCACTTATTATGGGATTCGCTCCATCGTTCTTGTTCCTCGTGGCTGGAAGGGTAGTAGCTGGCATTGGGGTTGGCTTCTCGCTATTGATCGCTCCAGTCTACACCTCAGAACTCTCACCAGCCATGGCTAGAGGTTTCCTATCTTCTCTTCCTGAAGTCTTCATCAACGTCGGAATTCTACTTGGTTACATCTCCAACTTCAGTCTGCCAAGTCTTCCTCAGAACATAAACTGGAGACTAATGCTTGAACTTGCAGCGTTCCCAGCTATAGTAGTTGCATTAGGTGTTATGGTGATGCCCGAGTCCCCTCATTCGCTCGTCATGAAAGGCCGATATGATGAAGCAAAGAAGGTCCTAATCAAAACATCAGAATCTACAGATGAAGCGGAATTGAGACTAGCTGAAATGATAAAAGCTGCCACGGACTTGACGAATGTAGCTTCTTCAAGCAACTGGCGTGGTCAGGGGGCATGGAAAGAACTATTGTTCTCCCCATCTCGTCCCATTTGCCGTATTCTCATTGCAACTATTGGAGTCAACTTCTTCATGCAAGCTTCAGGAAATGATGGTGTAGTGTATTACAGTCCTAAAGTGTTCAAAGATGCAGGAGTCCAAAGCAGGAAACAGCTAATAGGTGTTACAATCATTATGGGGATGGCCAAGACATCATATATGTTTTGGTGTCAGCACTTTTCTTAGACAGGTATGGAAGGCGGCCCCTCTTGTTGCTGGGCTCAAGTGGAATGGCCATTTCATTACTTGGGTTGGTCTGCTCTCAAAGTATCTTGAGCAGTCAAACAGTAAGCCTATATGGGTCATTGCATTGTGTGTAGCAGCCGTGTGCTGCTGTATCCTCCTCCTTTTCAATGGGGCTGAGGCCAATTACATGGGTCTACGCATCAGAGATATTTCCGACGAGGTTAAGGGCCCAAGGTTGGTAGGTGGGATCACGGTCATGACGTTTCAAAAGCAGGTAAACATTTGGAGGCATGTTTTTTGCGCTTGCTGGAATTATAGCAGCGGGCGGTGTTTTCTGTTATTTCTGTTTGCCTAAAACGAAAGGAAAGATCCTGGAAGAGATTAGGGCATTTTCATGTTTTTTTATTCTGTTTGCCTAAAACGAAAGGAAAGATCTTGGAAGAGACTAGGGCATGTTCATTAAAAAACTTGATTAATAAAAAATATTTTTCAATTAATAAAAAATATTTTTCGGTTAATGGAAAACACTTTCTAATCAACAGAAAACACTTTTTTAATTAATAAAAAATATTTTTTGGTCAATAAAAAATACTTTCTGATCAACAGAAAATACTTTCTAGTTAACAAAAATATTTTTTAGTCAAAAAAAAAATTGGCTTCGTTTTTATGAAAGTGTTTTCCTGAAAAATTTGGACAGAAAACACTTTCTGGAAGTTGTGAAAAATTTAGAAATGTCATTATTTGCTGATTATATCAAA
>NW_011500732.1:5555-95428 GCF_000495115.2 Populus euphratica
TTTTAATTTCTTCATCTTTTTTTTTTAGATTTGATCTTTATTATTTTGATTATTATTTATTTTATTTGAGATAATTTATGAAATTATTTTTTTTCAATTTTATTATTATTCAACTTTTTAATTTGTAAGATTTATCCCTTATTATTTTAATAAACTTGAGAAAAATAAAATATTAATAAGTTATTTTTTAGTTCATTTTCTATAACATAACCAAACACTGGAAAGTGTTTTGCAGTTCATTTTCTATAACATTACCAAACATCGAAAAATACTTTACTTTTCAGGAATTTATTTTCTGAATTCACTTTCTCTGGAATTCATTTTCTAAAAAAATAACTTTTTTGCAAACAAGCGAGGCTAGGATTCTCTTTGAAAATAAAGTCTATGGAAATGACAAAATTATTAATTCATAACAGCCCAGATTACAGTTTGGATTATGGGTAGTATTGCCTGCGAATTGAGAATGAAAATCACCTTCCCATTTTAATTCTAACAGGAAATAAAAACCCAACGCAGTTTAGGCTATGAGGAGAATAGCGTTTGTAATTTATTGATTTAGTTTTGGCTGTTAAAACAATATGTGTGTATATATATATATTAAGAAATTTTAATTTTAATAAACTAATTATTTTATAAAATTTACAAGAAATGTTTTATTAGAAATAGGCTGACAACAACATTTCTAAAAAAGTATAGAAGAATCACATTATTATTAAATAAAATTAAATTCAAATTATAATATATATTTTTTAAAAAGGTTAAAATTTCATTTTCATAATCTTAATTAATAATGGTTTTGTAGGAACAAAGTTGCATGATTTCTAGTACAAAGTCCATAAAAAATCAAAGAAATATAAAAAATAAATAAAGATTTTATAAACTAGAAAAACATAAGAATATGGAGGGATTCTAGACCTTCATATATTTTGGAAGGTATCTTAGATGTTCTTATCTAACATGTAATTTATAAGTATTTTTTGTAATGATCATAGTTCGGTACAAAGAACTAAATCAAGAAAATTCATGGTTCATTATTATAAATACTAATGAATTATTTTCGTTTATTTCTTATGCATAATTGCATAGAAGGTAAGATTTTGTTTTATACTATATGTATATATATTTTTAAAATAGTTGTTTTATATAAAAATATTTAATTAATAATATTTTTATTTTATAAACTATGATTCTTGAGCACCATCTAAGACCGTCCAATGTAGCTTTTTATTGAAACATATAAATACAAGTAGAACAAGGAGTTGGGTTTACACTAACCAACAATTAAGGCTATAGAGATCAACTAATCAAAACTAGTCAAGTTCCTAAGCTCCAGGGCAAATTATTTTTTTTTCAATGCAGAAAAAAAAATACAAACAAATTATAAGCATATATTACACAACTATGAAAAGTTAAAGTTTTAATTGCAAATCGAAAGTTGATGTATGTGATTAATATGATAAATAAAAAATTATATATTTTAATAAATATTAACAAATTATTAATGTTAACTAAAGATTAAGTCAATGAGTTGATACAAAGACACATTAAGTTATCTGATCATGTCATGCGATGAATACATCCAACTTGTTTTCTTAATTATAGTGCAATAAAATTATTTTTTGTAAAAATAAATAATTATTCCAACTTATTTAAAAAATAAAATAATTTTCTAGTATAATTCCTCCTTTTTTATTAATATATTGTCTTTTCAATAAAAAATATTTTTTATTGGGTTCTTAATTCAGTAGAAATAAAAAACAACTTGAATAAATGCAAAACAAATCTAGATGATTTGAAATAAGTATATAAAATATATTTTTTCAATTAAAACCTCATTATCTTATTAATGTGCTGCCTTTTTTTTTGAAATTTCACCAAAATAATAGTTTTGAACAACAATTTATCTTAATCATAAAAGCAAGCTTTAATAAGCAAACACTAGGTATTGAAAATCTTCACTTAAATGTATTGAAAATATAAAAACAATACATTGTATGTGCATTGGCAAGGAGAAATTTCTGGAATCCATTTTTTTAACCATACAATAATAAAAATAAATATACATAAAAAAACAACAAATTAATTCAACAAATAGTAATAAAAATTCATTAAGAGCTATACAAAAACAACAATTGTTGATATTATAAAAAAATGATATAATCTTATCCAAAAAAAAAAAGAAAAGAAAAACCAACCAATATTTTATAAATAATATCCTACAAATATTTTAAATAATTTAATTTTAGTGAATTCAAATTAAAAATGAGAAGAACGATAAAGACCTACGTGAACAGAGCCTACAATTGTAAGTCAAGTTGAGTTGATGCCTAAAAAAAATTAGGCATGTGTGGGACCTGGAAGGTTAGTTCAAATGGCCATATTATAGTTTTTTTTTTATTAAAGTGAGTGAATAATATATTGTTCGTGTATTTTTATAAATAAAACAAATAATATATTATCTATGTTTGTAAATAATGCGTTAGTTGCTTGTCTATATTTCAGCTATTAGAAAGAGAGCTGAAAATTTGAATTGAGGTTTTAGTACCCAAAAATCATTTTTTAAAAACTTTTTCACCTAGGAGCATCTATTAAACATGATTAGAGCATAAAGAAATCAATTTTTCAATTTAAAACTCCTCTAAATCAAGTCAAAAACATAAATTTAAACCAGGTAAAAAAATTTCTTTCCCAACTTTGATCTACCTTTTCTAGTAAGATGAAGATAAAAAATATTCAATGAAACTTTTCTTGTAAAATGAAACTATTGAAACAAATATCAATATTTTTTGTTATTAAAATGAAATCAATCGATAATTTTCTTTTTTATTTATTGTTTTTTATGACTTTTTTTTTTATATTTTTAAATTCAAAGGTTAAAATGTAGGCAAAATAAAGTTTTGGATTAAACTTATAGAAAAAAAAATTGACAAACATAGAAGGAAATCTTGAATAGTACAAAAAAACTTAATTTTTTTCTTATTGTTAATTTTAAATTTTAATTTTTTCACAAACAATAAAATTGATTTTTTTTTGTAATATTGAGCATTTATTTAAAATTAAGATATTTTTTTACTATAAAAAATAAATTAAAATAAATTATTAAAGTCAATCATGATTAAAGATGAAGTTAAAAAATAAAGGATAATAAAAACGAAAAACAAGGTTGAATTCCGCAGTATTTTGTGAAGAATGAAATCGTCACCTTTTTATAGTAACAGGAACACAGTCCCTGCGACTTTATTTGTCCAATGCTTAACTCTCGACCAAACAGATTCATGTGCAATTATTGTGCCCATCCAGAGGAAGCACCACCGCGTAGAGTAAAGAGGCGAAAGTTTTGCCTTCTATCGTTCAACATCTGTAAGAGTAAATTCGTCTTTAATCCCTGATTTATGAACACTTTTATATTTGAAAATATATAATTTAGTTGCTTGACTGACATTTACTTAATTTTTCTTTAGTCTTCACTATTTTGATTTTTCTCTAAAAGAAAAAAAAAACATGCAATTGAGTTTTACAATAACACCAACAACAACATATATTTTTGATAAAAGAGTGGTCAACAAGAACTTTAGGACAAAGAACAAAGTAAAAATCTTATCATTAACTGGGAAGAGTAGATGCATGGTGATAGTGCCCGCCATGCCACCGTGAAAATCTAGTTATCCAAACCGAGCTACTACTCCTTGCCGCCCAGTATAGTATTTGGGTCACTGCCAGCCTGACTTGTGCGTTTGTAGTGTGGTTTACCTGCGTTCTAGAATCCTAGGCCCAACAAACTCCTACCTTTTCACCTCCTTCCTCCTTTCATCCTCTATATTCTCCCATGGAAGCTGGTCCCTTCAGATTTAACATTAGTCCTTGGACGAAGACGAAAACGGAGCAGACAAGGAAATCAACATATGGCTGACACTGAACTTGCTCAAGCCCAAGAAGCCATTTCACCGGTGGGAGTTCATAGTCCTACAAATATTAAGCCTCACCGTCTCAACAACCATGCTCTTGCTTGTGCTCTTCTGGCCTCTACATACTCCATCTTATTAGGCTATGGTAAGCCCAATTTCACCTTTCTGTCATTTCTTGTTGATGTACCATTCCCAAACGGTACGTGCATAAAGGCACTGAATCGATTACAGCAACAACCTGAATTGCCCTTCTCAAAATATTATACTAGTACACTAGCTAGCAATTAATGTAATTAAATCAATTAATGTTGGTTGGGTTAAATTTGTACTTGCAGATATCGGTGTGATGAGTGGTGCAGTGCTCTTTATCAAAGAAAACCTAGAAATCTCATCTACTCAGGTAGAGATATTGGTTGGTGTTCTAAATGTTTCTTCATTAATAGGCTCACTGGCTTCAGGAAAAACCTCAGATTATATAGGCAGGCGTTATACCATAGGCTTAGCAGCCATAACATTTTTAATCGGTGCACTTCTAATGGGCTTGGCACCATCCTTTCCATTCCTCATGGCCGGCCGTGTCATTGCCGGTATCGGGGTTGGATATTCCCTCATGATTGCTCCAGTCTACTCCGCTGAGATCTCCCCGGCAATGGCACGCGGCTTCCTTACCTCCCTTCCTGAGGTTTTCGTTGCTTTTGGCACTCTCCTTGGTTACACTGTCAACTATGCGTTATCAGGTCTCCCACAGCATATTTGTAAGTTTTGTTCTTGAAATAAAACAGTTTGTTTTATCCCCTCTGAATGTTTCAAAACCACCACAAGTGGTTTCTCCCACCAACACTTGCTGCTATACCTTCGTTGTTAATTGGCTGTGGTGTTATAGCAATGCCTGAATCCCCTCGCTGGCTTGTAATGCAAGGCAGGTTGGACGATGCAAAGCAGGTATTGATTAAAATAACTGATACTATACAAGAAGCTGATTTCAGACTCAGTGAAATAACAAAAGCAGCTTCGTCAGATCATTTAGATTCTTCAAGTGCTAAATGGCATGGGCATGGGGTTTATAAGGAACTACTGTTGAGACCTTCTCGGCCTGTTCGCCGAATGCTTATTGCTGCTCTAGGGATTAATTTCTTCATGCAAGCTTCAGGCAATGACGCTGTTATATATTACTGCCCAGAAGTGTTCAAGGATGCAGGAATTCACAGCAAGAAAATGCTCTTTGGTGTTAATGTCATCATGGGATCTGCCAAAACTTCTTTTGTGGTGTTCTCAGCTCTTTTTCTGGACCGGTATGGGGCTCAGCTGGGATGACGTTGTCGTTGGCTGTTTTGGGAATGGGCTCTAAGTTTCTCGAGCATTCCAACAGTAAGCCTATGTGGGCTATCGTGTTATGCGTCGTGGCTGTGTGTGGGGTTGTTTCTTTCTTTTCTATAGGGCTTGGGCCAATCACATGGGTCTACTCGTCGGAGATATTTCCACTGACATTACGGGCTCAAGGTTCGGGCCTGGCCATATCTGTTAACCGGCTGGTCAGCGGAGTTATGTCTATGAGATTTTTAACCATTTCAAAGAAGATAACATTCGGAGGAATGTTTTTTGTGCTTTCTGGAATAATGGTAGTGGCCACGGTGTTCTTTCATGTCTTTATGCCGGAGACAAAAGGGAAGACCTTAGAAGAGATTGGGGCTCTCTTCGAGGATAAGAATGCGGAAGCAAGCATTGACGATGGAAGAGAAATGGGATAAATGTAGAGTGTATGATCAATTAGTTTGAACTTTTCATCCCCCTTTTTTTTTTAATAAAATCTTCTCATAAAACGCTCACTCTCATCAGGTCTACAATTTGAATCTCAACTATAACAGACTTCTTGATGATATATTTATGTTTACATAAAATACATTATAATAGCTGCCTTTGAAAAAAATGATAAACTTCAACCTTGAAATATATAGGTGCTATGAGTCTTTCCAGATCAAAGAATGGTGCATCTGTTGTGTGTATAAAAAGAAAGATAACTTGCTTACCTTTCTATCTTTCACCGTATGGTTTATTATCTCATCTTTATTTTACAAAACTCACATGAAGAGGCAAGCCCTTGACAGGCTGGATTTTGAGAGCCAGTAGGCCTAACAATTACAGCGTAAGAGGGGTCTTAATTATCTTGCAAAAACTTGGGGGTAGCTTGTAAAATGGGTGCAAGTATTAGTCCTGCATCATATTTGCACGCGATCAACACTGAAATATATGGCTTACAGTTACGTTAGAGGGAGTCATAGATGTTAGAATTGCCACTGGCGTTCTTTCTTCTGAAAATAAATGAAATTGCATGGAAAATGACTTGAGAGATTTCGAACCGAGTTTGAAAAAGCAGTAAAAATTGAGTTTGGGTAGGAATTAATTGTAGATGATAAAAAGGGATGAAATCAAATCTTACATAATTTTGTTCTGAATAGTGTGTTCTTGAATGAATTGTTGAATGCGTTAAATGAATTTGCGTTTTGTTCTGAATAGTGTGTTCTTGAATGCGTTAAATGAATTTGTGGTGGCCGAATCTTCTCGACTTACCTAGTGACTTGAGTTATTTATACACCCCGGTTATATGAACTTGTCATGGAGAGCGAAGAGAAATGAGTGCCGCTGGTGGAAGGTTAATGTTTGTCGTTGGTTCTAGTGGGTTGCTGCATCATTGCTGAAGATGTGGGTGGTCAGTTGGTGCCTTTAAGGTGACATGTAGGAGGAAATGACTGTCTGTATGGAAAATTTATCAAGGGCATCATCACTGAGTGGTTTGAAGGTGTGTACCAATTAATTTTTAGTTTTAAATCTGATTTTTTAAAACTAAAAATACATTGAGATGTGTGCTCAGGGCATAGATATTAGACCACGTGTTATGAGTCATATATACACCAAATAGCTAACTATTCGGGCTAGGCTTTCAAGGACAGGAAATCTAGCTCGATGGCTACGTTTATTTTTATTTTTATTATTGCTAATTTTTGTTTACTATCACCATCCATTGCTATTGCCCAAACTTCTTACTGGGACATGCAGTACAGATCTTTTTGTTAACAATATTATTTCTGTGACCTAAGAGGGAAGTTACCAAGGTTAAAGGACTTGGAAAGATAATTATGGTGAATTAATAATTTTAACACATGTTATCAGCCAAATGTAAAAAGACAAGCACACATAAAGAGGGACATGGACAAGCCCAGATTAACCAGAGGTCAATTAATTTGTCAAACACTAAAGTCCAATCAAAATTTTCAGAGCCTTCCTAGTCATAACCAAAGCAAGAGTAGGCTCAAGAAATCTAAGTCAATGCAGTAGTTCCCTCTTGTCACTGAGCTAATTTCGTACTTCGAAAAGCTGAATCCAACTTGCCTAAAACTGTCTGTTAGCTTTTGGTGCCTTTGATGTGTTTTTGTGCTGTTGGAAACTTCTCAGGCTTTGAGATGCTCTTGGCATAAAAAGAGGATTAAGGGCTTTATAAGCCGTTAACAGAGATAGGAGTCCTCTCTTTAGATTCATTTTCTAGATGCAGCCAAAGACTTAGAGCACTTCATTTGTCTTTTACGCAGTGAAAAAAGTTCAGGCCAGACATTATTAGCATGTCGACAAAGCAATACAATTTAACTTAGATTTAAACATAAAGAATGTGCACCATACCATTTTCCAGCAAGAAACATGGAAAAGGTGACAATGCTACCTTTGTCATCCACCCTGAATCTCACATTTCAAAACTCTCTCTCTTTCTTCCCACCCACAATTTCCCCTCTCCTTTTATGTTTGAATTTTGAGAGGAGGATTCTGGGTTCCTCTTGATGCCTTTTCTTTTCTTTTTGTAATTGCAAGATTTACCAACTATACGATCTGACGGAATAAACGTGGAATCTGTCTGAATAATGAATACATACAGAGCAGGTGATTTAAAGTGTACAAAACAAATTATAAGTGCTGCCTACCAACCCCTCCGTTTAAATGCTTCACTTGCACAACGCCCCTTTCAATTTTAGTGTAATAGAAATAACAGGGAAGTGAAGGACTGGCCAAAACCTTGACAGATAAATTTATCTGCAAAAAGGAAAGAAAGGAATTGTCCTAACTAAGCCTTACATGTCAAAGCTATCAGTCCTTTTCTTTCCTTTTTAGATTATGAAATGGTGGAAGAAAACGAAAAGAAAGATAAAAAGCGCTCCTCCTCCATGGTAGCTGTGGGATACTATAAAACAGCAGGTTGATGCTTCACAGCTTTAACACAATTAATTGACATACTTCCCACGCCAAGCTGTAGATTAGACTAAAAGATTTTTAAACATAAGAAAAAAAAAATTAAAGGATAAAAGAAAAGGAAAAGAGAAGGTGTTCATTTACAATTTTTTTAAATAAAATAAATAAAATTTAAGATGATATTTTTTATTTTTTAAAATATTAAAATATTAAAATATTTAATCAACTTGGATTAATTCATTAAATTCAATGATTTCAATACTATTTTTTATTTAATTATATAATATAAAATTCAAGATCAATTCAAAATCAAAAAAATATTAAAGAATAAAATTAAAAAAAACTAATTAAAAAAATCAATATTAAAAAATAAAACTAAAATATATATATAAAAGATATGCAGGCCTGGCAGTCCAGTGCATTAAGAGATGAAGAAAAAAAGTTCAACTAATGCATTAAGACTTTAAGAAAAAAAAGTATAAGAGTGAATGTTTTGTGATACAATCCAAAAAAATATTGGGCAAAGAAATTTGCATTTTAGTATAATTGTATCTATTTTTTAGTTTTATACTATCAAACATAACTTTTAATCTTATTGTTAGATTAGAGTAAGATTTTATCAAGAGTTTTCAGACATATTGTTCTATATTAAGTTAAAATTTTAAGTCAATTAAAGTTTTGAAAAACATCACAATACAAGTTAGAAGATGCATTATGGATTTTGTTATTTATTATTTTTTGACTTGTGAACTTTTTATTTAGAAATGATTCTTTTTTTAATAATGCAAAGATATTCAGCAACTAATTTTGATAATTTTTCAAATTCTACAAAGAGACTAAGGGGCAACAACTATTACAAAGATTTCCACGTATATTTTGGAGAGTTACACACATATTTAGGAGAGTTAAAGTCGATTTTGTGTTGATTTTTTTTTAATATATAGTTTTGTTATAACATGTAAAATTTTTAATCTGATCATTAAACTAAGTTGGAATTTAACCAAAAACTTTTAGAGGTCTTGTTTTATATCCATTTAAAATTTCAAGTCAATCAAACATTAGAAAGAAATTTTGATAAGATTTAGAAACAACTATGCAAGATTTGTATTAGTTTTCTCATTGATTTAACATTCCCTTTTCTATTTTATTTAGAGGTATTTTATTATTTTTTCAAACTTGTTTAAAATGTTTTTACCTAATAACAATAGGGTTATTTAGCTTGTACTTATGCTTTTGTTTTTAAACCATAATATTTTAAATAAACTTTTATTTTGTGTGATGTAAATTGTTTTCTCCTTACTGGAATAAAGAACAATTGAACTTATCAAAGTATAACTGATTTTGTGACATTCTTCCTTATATATATATATATATATATATATATATATATATATATATATATTTGTGATTTGCCAATTGTTGAGTGGAGGTTCATCCTAATAATGTTGGTGTCTTGGTTCATGTAATTATTGTGTCACACACTTTTATATCAAATTTGATTTTTGTCTTTTTAAGATTATATCAATCTTGCTTGTGTGTTTCTAAATTTTTATATCCATGGGATTTATATCACTTGGGCAATTTTTTTTCCTTATAAGGGGTACATGGCATGGCTTGTTAATACCCAGGTTAGAATCCAGCGACCACTACAGTGGTTGAGAAAGTAAGAGGGGCAGGGTTTTTTTCTTTTATTGAAAATTTATTTTTCAAACTACTTTCACTCAAAAATACCTAACAAACAACACAAAAACTCCCTAAACCTCCTATTTAACTTCAAAACACCCTAAAATCACATAAGAAACTAAAATCAACTTAATCAAAAAATCAAAATGAAAGTCGATCTGTTTTTAAGCATATTTATAGAAAAAACACATCACCATCGAAGTCCTTTTTTTAATGGAATCGTTCGACACTAAGTTTGGCCATTTTGGTTGTCGGAATTATGACAACCAACTATTTCTCTCTTTCACTGTTTTGTAGGAACTTTCCTTCTCCTTTCTTAAAATTAAAGACTTAAGATAAAAGAAACTTTTAAACGAATGAAAAATTACATGAATTTGAATTGAATCATGTATTTTCTTTTAGTCTTGATTTTAAGTGCTTTATTTGATATTTTCTTTTCATAATTTGAAGTTTAATTCTACCTAATTAGACTATAAAAGGATTTAATTACAAAAATAAATTAAAAATGAAAAGAAAAGATTAAGATTATTTATTTTTTAAATGAATAGGTGACACGACTAAAAAATTGATGTCTTCTCCCAAGTGCAGGAGTGTTGAAGTAATAAATAACCTGGCAAGACCGGGGTCGAACCACAGGGAGGTTAATTGTACAAATTATAAATAACAATAATACAACAACAATAACAATAACAACAAGAACAATAATAATAGTAATAACAACAACAACAACAATAATAATAGTAGTAGTACTAATAATAGTAATATTACTAATAATAGTAGTAGTAGTAATACTAATAATAATAATAATAATAATAATAAAGAAAAAGAAGATGAGAACTTGGAGATGGAATATTAATGTAAGGATTAAATGATGATAATAACAAATGTCAAGGTTAGAGGATCCACTAATGGTATGTCAAACAAGTATAGTATAAACTCTTATTATTCAATTGGAAACCACATACAAAAGAGGTTTCAATCAAATTATAGATTGTTAACATGATTACATTAGTCATCTTATTCGATTAATGCTAGTACTTGTAAATCTCGTCAAGCATTCATGATTATAACTTATGTTAACAACAAATCAAGTTCCTTTCATAGCTCAGGTGTCGGTTATACCATACAGTATGAGCTATGAAAGTTTCAAGTATTTGTTGTACCAAGTGTTATACAACATAAATCAAGATTAATCATTTAACAAGCAAAGTATTAAAGAGTGAATAAGATAACAAATACAAAACATGTTAGTATCAAACATTAAAGTCCATTTTGAGTTTACACTATACTTATTCTTACACCATTAGTGTAAACTTTTCACCTTGACATAATAAACTTAGCTAGACATAATAAAAGAAAGAAAAATAAATAAACAAAATAAGAACATAAATAAGATAAAAGTTAGCTAAGTAAATGAAAAAAAATGAAAGGCATAAACTTGATATTAATGAAAGTAAAGGATAAACATTACAAAAAATACAAAGAGAGAAAGGAAGAGCATGATCTTGATCTGGAAACCTAAGATGCCTAAATGCATGGCAAATGCCTCCTTTTATAGGCCAAAATTTGGAATTATTGATTTGATGACTAATTGATGAGTGGGTGACCAAATCTTGACTTGGTGACAATCCTTATCTTCTCTTGTCTGCCCAAAACGTCATTGATAAAGTCAAAACTAGAGCCACTTGAACCATGAAAGTTGTAGGCAATTGTCTTAGCTTTCTTGTGTAAAAAATTCAGCTCATTTGGACTTCTAGAACTCTAGATATGGCCAAAATACTGAACAGTGCTCGGGCTGGAGGACAGATTCAAGCTTCTTTGTTATTGCAACAATTTGGACTTGAAAATCACCTTTTTAGATGTTGGGCTCCATATGAAAGTTGTAGGCCTATGTCTTACCTTTCCATCCATATAAAGTAGACCTAAATTTGAGATCTAAAGCTCTAGATATGACCCAATTACCGAACAGTGTTCCAATTTGGATTGCACCGACATCTCTTTTCTAATTTTGGTCATCTCTTTGCCCTTGCAATTTAAGTTCTTAAAGTCATCAATCAATCCTTTCATTTATGTGATAGACCTGCATTTAAAATGAACATTTACCACAAATTAAAGGTATCTTATATTATTAGATATATTATTATAAAACATGCTTTAGTTAAGGAGTTATTGATACTTCAAGTGCAAAATGATGATATAAAACCATAATAAAAATGCACTTTTAAGTACTAATCACACCCCCAAACCAGCTTATTACTAGTCCCTAGTAATCACTTCTGTATTTGTTGAATGTATGGGTTGAGTAGAAATGAAAGGAAGGAAAAGAGGGTTTTATAGATGAGAAATTAGAAAGGCAATCATAACATCTATATATAGGCCAGCTGGAGTCTCACACTCTCTCTCTCTCTCTTTTTATTTATTTATTTATTTACTTTTGAAAAAAAAACATGTGTATGTACAAGTAGTTGTGATTGTGGCTCACATCTTCCCTTGATTTTACGTCCAAGAACGGCTTAAACGCCCTCTATGGGTCGGGGATAGGCTTCCCATTTAGTTTTCTTAAAAACTTGCAAACAGGGTCTTTTTTAGTCAGATTCCCAAGACTAAGTCGATCATGTTCTTTATGAAATAGTGGTCATAAATCATGAATTACACGATGCACATCTCCACTAGGATGTGTCTCAAGAGTCCATAGAAGATTATCTAAAGACTCCTTACTCAGGCCATCCTTAATGAATTGTATTTTATCTTCACGGTTTATAGATACCATTCCTAAAGACTGACATTGTGTATTACAAGTCCATCTAGCACATCGATGACAGACATCCAGTCGTTTTGCACGACGCTTCTTTGCAAAAGTGCTTTTACCTGTTCCAAGCATGTGTGAAATGAAGAAGTTAAAGGACTCACCTGATAATCGGACCTTTGCTTCAATCAACCAGCGAATATCTTCAGGAATTCCATGATTCATTAACAATCTCAATCTTGCACATCTAGCACGGTAAATTTTTGTAATCGCATTCTGAGGTAGAGCGGGAAAATACTTTTTCAATTTTTCAAGATTAGTGTCCATTTTCAAATGAGAATTGGAAGAGATATTCAAAGAATGGCACAAATATATACACAGATATCAATAATTGTGGGAAACTGAAAGAACCGACTTAAGTCACGGAGTACCGTTATCCGCCATTTGACCGGGGTGAAAGAAACTTGCAAAAATCACTCAAAAAGAAACAAAAATAAAATAAAATAAAATCAATATTTATATAAGAATAAAAAATAAAATAAAATAAAATCACCCAATTCAATAGAGTTATGTTCAACTGAAAAATTGTCAAAGTAAACTTTCAGACGATGCCCATTTACCTTGAAAACTTTGCCATTCTTTGGATTCTCGATGTCATAGGCCCATATGGATACACATGTTTCACAATAAAAGGACCGCTCCATCTTGATCTTAATTTTCCAGGAAATAAATGCAGTCGAGAATTATAAAGCAAGACTTTTTGACCAACATTGAAGGTTTTTCTCTGTATTTTCTTGTCATGAAATTCTTTTATTCTTGCTTTATGAATTCTTGAATTTTCATATGCATCATTTCTTATTTCCTCAAGCTCATTTATTTGTAATTTTCGCAGTTGACTAGCATCATCCAGATTTGAATTGAAAGCTTTAATAGCCCAATAAGCTTTATGTTCAAGTTCCACAAGCAAGTGACAAGGTTTTCCATAGACTAGTCTATAAGGTGACATACCTAATGATGTTTTATAAGCAATTCGATAAGCCCAAAGTGCATCATTAAGTCTTAAAGACTAGTCTTTCCTATTAGGGTTCACTGTTTTCTCCAAAATATGTTTGATCTCCCTATTAGCAAGCTCTACTTGTCCACTTGTTTGAGGGTGATAAGGGGTGGCAAATTTGTGTGTGATTCCATATTTCTTCATTAAAGACTCAAATGGCTTGTTGTAGAAATGTGTTCCACCATCACTTATTATGACTCGAGGGACTCCAAATCGACTCAAAATATTTTCTTTCAAAAACTTTATCACTGTTTTGTGATCATTGTTTCGACTTGGAATTGCCTCTATCCATTTTGAAACATAATCTACTGCGACTAATATGTATAAGAAACCAAATGATGGAGGGAATGGACCCATGAAATCTATACCCTAGCAGTCAAAGATCTCAATGACAATAATAGGATTTAAAGGCATCATGTGACGTTTTGAAATAGATCCCAACTTTTGACAATTTTCACAAGACTTGCAGAATGCATGTGAGTCTTTGAACATGGTGGGCCAATAAAATCCACTTTGTAAGATTTTTTCAGTTGTCTTTCTTGACGAGAAATGACCCCCACATGCCTCAAAATGACAAAATTTAATGACACTACTTACCTCATCGTCAGGAATGCATCTTTGAAATATTTGATCAGGACAATATTTGAATAAATAAGGATCATCCCAATAAAAGTTCTTCACTTCGTTCAAGAACTTTCTTTTATCTTGGGTACTCCAATGAGCTGGCAATTGTCCTGAAACAAGAAAATTGACAATATTAGCAAACCAAGGCATTGTAGAGATAGAAAGTAAAGATTCATCAGGAAAGTAGTCATCGATTGGTGTGATGTCAGTTTTCGAATCTGTTCTCAATCTTGACAAGTGATCTGCGACAACATTTTCGCTGCCTTTCTTATCTTTGATTGTGATATCAAATTCTTGAAGTAATAAAATCCACCGCACCAATCTAGCCTTAGAATCTTTCTTAGAAAGAAGATATTTCAATGCTGCATGATCACTAAAAACAACAACAGGTGAGCCAATAAGATAAGATCTGAATTTTTCACATGCAAATACTACTGCAAGTAATTCTTTTTCAGTGGTGGTATAATTCATTTGAGCACTATTTAAAGTTTTACTTGCATAGTAAATTACATAAGGTTTCTTATCTTTTCTTTGTCCCAAAACAGCACCTACGGCATAATCACTACCATCACACATTATTCAAAAGGTAATGACCAATCAGGAGGTTGAATGATAAGAGCACAAGTAAGCAAGTTTTTAAGTTTAACAAAGGCTTCTTCACAATGTTCAGTCCATTCAAAAATAGTATCCTTTGTTAGAAGGTTACTTAAAGGCTTAGATATTACACTAAAATCTTTGATGAACCTTCTATAAAAACCAGCATGTCCTAAGAATGATCTAACATCTTTAAGAGATTTTGGTGTTGGCAAGTTTGCAATTAACTCGATTTTAGATTTGTCAACCTCAATTCCTTTTGATGAAACAATGTGACCAAGTACAATGCCGTTTGTTACCATAAAATGACATTTTTCCCAATTCAGCACAAGATTCCTCTCTTCACACCTGGTCAAAACCTTTTCTAAGTTAGTCAAACAATCATCAAATGAATCGCCAAAAACAGAAAAATCATCCATGAAAATCTCAAGAAAATGTTCAACCATATCACTAAATATACTAAGCATGCATCTTTGAAATGTGGCTGGTGCATTACATAATCCAAAAGGCATCCTTCGATATGCAAAAGTACCAAATGGACATGTGAAAGTAGTCTTTTCTTGATCTTCCAATGCAATTTCAATTTGGTTGTAACCCGAATAGCCATCTAGGAAACAATAAAATTCATGACCTACAACTCTTTCTAGGATTTGATCCATGAAAGGTAAAGGAAAATGATCTGTTCTTGGGTATTAACTCATTGTTCTCATTTGTTATCACAGTGACTCCAGACTTCTTGGGTACAACTTGGGTAGGACTTACCCATTTGCTGTCAGAAATAGGATAATTGATTTCATTATCTAGAAGCTTAATGACTTCATTTTTCACTACTTCTTTCGTATTAGGATTTAGCCTTCGTTGCATTTCTCTAGAGGGTTTAGCATTTTCCTCTAAATAAATTTTGTGTACAAATTAAAGGACTAATTCCTTTTATATCAGTTATGGTCCATCCTAATGCATTTTTGTGCATTTTCAGAGTTTGTAATAACTTACCTTCTTGATGTGCATTAAGTTTGGAAGAGATTATTACTAGAAAAGTTTCATTTTCTCCCAAAAATGAGTATTTGAGATTGGATGGCAATGGCTTCAAATCAGGTTTTGGTGGTTGAACACTTGAAGGTATGGACTTAATTGATCGTGGTGGCAATTCCTCAATTTGTGGCCTCCAATTACTTGTCTTTGATTCTTCCTAAAAATAAATCATTTGCAAATCATCAGATTCATCAATCTCAATTTCACTGGAAGTGGTTGGAAATTGATCATGAATTAATTTTTCAGTAAAGTCCACTTCTTGTAAATCATTATCATCTCTAGGTTGCTTACAAATGTTGAAAATATTCATCTCCAATGTCATGTTTCCAAATGATAGCTTCATCAGTCCATTCCTACAATTAATCAATGCGTTAGAGGTTGCAAGAAACGGACGTCCTAAAATAACAGGAAATGAATTACATGCTTCAACAGGTTCTGTGTCCAAGACAATAAAATCCACAGGATAAATGAATTTATCGACTTGTACTAACACATCTTCAATTATTCCTCTAGGCACTTTTATAGATCTATCGGCAAGTAAAAGAGATATAGAAGTTGGTTTTAACTCACCTAGATTGGGACTCTGAAAAACTGAATATGGAAGTAAATTCACACTAGCTCCAAGATCAAGTAAGGCTCTTTCAATTTTATGCTCTCCAATAAAGCAATAAATTGTAGGACAACCGGGGTCTTTATATTTCAAAGCATTATTGTTTTAAAGAATAGCACTTACTTGTTCGGCTAGAAAGGCTTTCTTTTTCACATTTAGTTTCCTCTTCACAGTGCATAGATCTTTCAAAAATTTAGCATAGGAAGGAACCTGTTTAATAGCATCCAGCAAAGGTATATTGATCCTTACCTGTTTGAAAATTTCAAAAATTTTAGAGTTATGATTGACTTTCCTTTGTTTGGTCATGGCTTGAGGAAATGAAAGTGCTGGCGTAGAATCAGTCTTTTCTTTGTAATTTTCAGATTCAACCCCTTCCTTACCCTTAGAAATTGACTCATCATCTTTCTCATAAGGTTCAAGAGAGGGTTTTTCAATAACCTTACCACTGCGCAGAGTAGTGACTGATTTGACTTGATCCATGTGTTGGCTTCTGGAACTACTTGCATTTGCATTGTATTGCCCCTTGGGATTTTGTTGTGGTTGAGATGGAAACTTACCTTTCTCTTGGAAACTGAGAGTAGATGTTAATTTTGCAAGAGTATCTTTAAAATCTGTCATGTTTTGAGCAAGTTGAGTATTGATTGTCTCTTACTTTTCAATGAATGCATGCAATGTTTCCTCAAGATCTCTTCTAGGAGGTGGAGCATAAGGAGGTGTATATCCATGAGAATTTTCGAAATTGTGGTGTTCTTGAAACGGTGGTTGTGAAGTTTGTGCATTGTTGTTCTCACTCTTCCAACTAAAATTTGGGTGATTTCTCCAACCAGGGTTGTATGTTTGGGAGTATGGGTTGTGGTTGGCCCTTTGAAAACTGTTTAAAGCATGGGCTTGTTCATGGAGACATTCCTTAAAAGAAGGCAAGGTTGGACAATCATTGTTTGAGTGTTCATTTGTTTCACAGATTTGACACACAATGTTTTCAACAGATTTTAATTGACCACTCTTTTTCAATTCTAGTGCCTCGACTTTTCTAGCTAAAGATGCAAACTTGGCTTGAAGGTCATGATCTTCCCTAAGGTTGTACATGCCTCCACTAGATGTATAAGGTTGAGTTTTACTCGGTGCCTCACAAGTACCCGCGGTGTCCCAATTTTGAGCATTTTTAGCTAACAAGTCTAAGTACTCCATTGCTTCATGAGGGTCTTTATCTTCAAAGGTTCCATTGCACATCAATTCAACCATTTGCCTATCTTTAGGTGTTAACCCTTCATAGAAATGTGAAACCAATCTCCATGTTTCAAAACCATGATGAGGGCAAGTACTAAGCAAGTCTCGATACCTATCCCAACATTGGTAAAATGTTTCTCCTGGTTTTTGAGTGAAGTAAAATGTTTGTCCTGATTTTTGAGTGAAAGTGGTGATTTGTCTCTTGAAAGAGTTTGTTCTATGAGATGGGAAAAACTTCTTTAAAAATTGTTGTTGCATTTCATCCCAAGCACGAATTGATCCTGGTCTTAAATTTTGTAGCCATGTTTTAGCTTTATCTTTTAATGAAAAAGGGAAAAGCTTTAATCTGATGGTGTTCATGCTACAATTTAAATTATTATATGTGTTGCAAAGCTCTTCAAATTCCCTTAAATGCAAGTATGGATTTTCCAATTCTAAACCATGAAAAGAAGGTAAAAGTTGAATAATACCTGGTTTAAAATTAAAATGAGATGCATCAGGAGGAAAAATTATGCATGATGGTGCACTTGTTCTTGAGGGATTCATGTGGTCTTTAAGTGTTCTCGCACGGTTATTCTCATTATTTTCATTATGAAGTGATTGATTATCTTCTTCGGCCATATTTTCTGAAAATGATGAGGATACCCTACAAAGTCTACCACTTGATGTACGTGACCACACTCTCATGAAAATGATGAGATATTTTCTGAAAATGATGAGAATACCCTACAAAGTCTACCACTTGATGTACGTGACCACACTCTCATGCACGTGTAGGAATAAAATCAAAAAGAAGAAGAAAGCAAAAAAAGGAGGAAGAAAACAAAATAAAAAGAAACAAAAGAAAAGAAACAAAGTTATATACAAGAAAAGTGAAAAGAGAAAATAAAATAAATACTATAATTTATACAAGAACTTACCTCCCCGGCAACGGTGCCAAAAACTTGACACGACTAAAAGATTGATGTTTTCTCCCAAGTGCAGGAGTGTCGAAGTAATAAATAACCCGGCAAGACCAGGGTCGAACCACAGGGAGGTTATTTGTACAAATTATAAATAACAATAATACAACAACAATACTAAAAGATTGATGTCTTCTCCCAAGTGCAAGAGTGTCGAAGTAATAAATAACCCGGCAAGACCAGGTTCGAACCACAGGGAGGTTATTTGTACAAATTATAAATAACAATAATACAACAACAATAACAATAACAACAACAACAATAATAACAATAACAATAATAATAATAATAATACTAATAATACTAATAATAATACTAATACTACTAATAATAATAATAATAATAGTAGTAGTAGTAGTAGTAGTAGTAGTAGTAGTAGTAGTAGTAGTACTAATAGTAGTAGTAATAATAATAATAATAATAATAATAATAATAATAAAGAAAGAGAAGAAGAAGAAGATGATGAGAACTTGGAGGTGGAAAATTAATGTAAGGATTAAACAATAATAATAACAAATGTCAAGGTTAGAGGTTCCACTAATGGTATATCAAACAAGTATAATATAAACTCTTATTATTGAATTGGAAACCACACACAAAGGAGGTTCCAATCAGATTATATATTGTTAACATGATTACATTAGTCATCTTATTCAATTAATGCTAATACTTGTAAATCTCGTCAAGCATTCATGATTATAACTTATGTTAACAACAAATCAAGTTCCTTTCATAGCTCAGGTGTCGGTTATACCATACATTATGGGATATGAAAGTGCAAGCATTTGTTGTACCAAGTGTTATACAACATAAATCAAGATTATTCATTTAACAAGCAAAGTATTAAAGAGTGAACAAGATAACAAATATAAAACATGTTAGTATCAAACATTAAAGTCCATATTAAGTTTACATTATACTGATTCTTACACCATTAGTGTAACCTTTTCACCTTGACATAACTAACTTAGCTAGATATAATGAAAGAAAGCAAAATAGATAAACAAAATAAGAACATAAAAGTTAACTAAGTAAAGGAAAGGAAATGAAAGGCATAAACTTAATATTAATGAAACCAAAGCATAAACATTACAAAAAATACAAAGAGAGAAAGGAAGAGCATGATCTTGATCTAGAAACCAAGATGCCTAAATGCATGGCAAATTCCTCCTTTTATAGGCCAAAATTGGGAACTATTGATTTGATGACTAATTGATAAGTGGGTGGCCAACTTGTGACTTGGTGACAATCCTTATCTTCTCTTGTCTGCCCAAAATGTCATTGATAACGTCAAAATTGGAGCCAGTTGCAAACATGAAAGTTGTAGGCAATTGTCTCAGCTTTCTTGTGTAACAAATTCAGCTCATTTGGACGTCTAGAACTCCAGATATGGCCAAAATACTGAACAGTGCTCAGGCTGGAAAACAGATTCAGGCTTCTTTGTTGTTGCTATAATTTGGACTTGAAAATAGCCTTTTTAGATCTTGGGCTCCATATGAAAGTTGTAGGACTATGTCTTACCTTTCCATTCATATAAATTGGAACTAAATCTGAGATATATAGCTCCAGATATAACCCAATTACCGAACAGTATTCCGGTTTGGATTGCACCGACATTTCTTTTCTAAGTTTGGTCATCTCTTTATCCTTGCAATTTAAGTTCTTAAAGTCATCAATCAATCCTTTCATTTATGTGATAGGCCTACATTAAAAATAGACATTAGGCCTGCATTTAAAATGAATATTTACCACAAATTAAAGGTATCTTATATTATTAGATATATTATTATAAAACATGCTTTGGTTAAGGAGTTATTGATACTTCAAGTGCAAAATGATGATATAAAACCATGATAAAAATGCACTTTTAAGTACTAATCACACCCCCCAACCAGCTTATTACTAGTCCCTAGTACATGCATTTAGGCATCTTGGTTTTTAGATCAAGATTATGATATTTCTCTCTCTCTTTGTATTTTTATAATACTTAAGTTTTGTTTATATTAATCTCTTATTTATGCTTTTCATTTCATTTTCTTTACTTAGTTAACTTTTACCTTATTTATGTTCTTATCTTGTTTATTTATATTTCTCTTCTTTCATTATATTTAATCAAGTTTATTATGTCAAGGTGAAAAGGTTACATTAATGGTGTAAGAATAAATATAGTGTAAACTCAACATGAACTTTAATGTTTGATACTAACATATTTTGTATTTGTTATCTTGTTCACTCTTAATACTTTGCTTGTTAAATGGTTAATCTAGATTTATGTTGTATAACACTTGGTACTTAAAAGTGCATTTTTATTAAGGTTTTATATCATTATTTTGCACTTGAAGTATCACTAATTCCTTAACTAAAGCATGTTTTATAATAACAAGTCTAATACCGTAAGGTACCTTTAATTTATGGTAAATATTCATCCTAAATACAGGCCTATCACATAAATAAAAGGATTGATTGATGAGTTGAAGTATCAAAATTAAAAGGATAAAGAGAGGGCCTAATTTAGAAAAGAGATGTTGATGTAGTCCAAACTGGAACACTGTTCGGTAATTGGGTTATATCTGGAGCTGTAGATCTTAGATTTATGCCTAATTTATATGGATGAAAAGCTAAGATATAGACCTAAAACTTTCATATGAAAGTCAAACTCAATTCTGTTGTTTGAAAGTCAAAATTTTAGCAACAACATAAAAGTCAAAACTTATCTTGTAGTTTAGGCAATGTTTAGTTTTTAGCCTATATCTCGAGTTCTAGAAGTCCAAATGACCTCAATATTTTTTTCTTGGAAAGCTGAGACAATTTTCTATAACTTTCATTTGGAAATCTTGTTTAAATTCTAACATTATTAATGATATTTTATTCATACAAGAAGATAAAGATTGTCATCAAGTCAAGATGTGGTCACCCACTGATCAATTAGTTGTCAAATCAATAATTTGAAAGTTTGGCCTATAAAAGAAGGGATTTTTCATGCAAGTAGGCATCTTGGTTTCTAGATCAAGATCATGCACTTACTTTCTCTGTTTGTATTTTTGTAATACTTAATTTGTCCTTTCATTAATATCTTGTTTAGGCTTTTTATTTCCTTTCCTTTACTTAATTAACTTTTATCTTATTTATATTCTTATATTGTTTATTTATGTTTCTCTCTTTCATTATGTTTAGCTATTACGTCAAGGTGAAAAGGTTACACTAATGGTGTAAGAATAAGTATAGTGCAAACTCAATATGGACTTTAATGTTTGATACTAACATGTTTTATATTTGTTATCTTTTTCACTTTTAATACTTTGCTTGTTAAATTATTAGTCTATATTTGTGTTGTATAACACTTGGTACAACAAATACTTCATAGCCCAACTATATGATATACCTGACACTTGTGCTATGAAAACTGATCTTGCCAAGTTATTTATTACATCGACACTCCTACACTTGGAAGAAGACATCAATCTTTTGGTCGTGTCACTTGATATAACAAATAATTGGTATTTTCATAGCTCATACTGTATGGTATAACTGACACTTGAGTTATGAAAGGAACTTGATTTGTTGTTAACATAAGTTATAATCATGAATACCTGACAACATTCACAAGTATTATCATTATTCGAATAAGATAACTAATGTAATTATGTTAACCATTTATAATCTGATTAGAACCTCCTTTGTGTATGGTTTCCAATTGAGTAATAAAAACAGTTCATACTAGACTTGTTTGAAATACCATTAGTGGATCCTCTAACCTTGACATTTGTTTTTATCATTGTTTAATCCTCACATTAATCTTACATCTCAAAGTCCTCTTTAACTTCTTCTTTTTCCTCATTTTTATTATTATTATTATTATTATATAATTAACCTCCTTGTGATGTGACCCCGGTCTTGCTAGGTTTTTTATTACTTCAACACTTCTGTACTTGGGAGAAGATATCAATTTTTTAGTCTTGTCACCGATTTTGCTATCGCTGCCAATAGCTCCAGTCATCATCGACCCACAAAACTTGGAGGCAAATCCCAATGCTAGACCACAAAGAACAATAAGCATTTTGATTGTTAGCCCAATTACACCTACTCAAGTTCCAACCATAATAAATCATTGAATAAGATAAGTAGGCTGTCTCGGAGGAAAGATTGAGAGCTATTAAGGGATTTGACATCTATGACCCAGTTAAAGCAGCTAAGATATGCCTAGTGCCAAATAAATAGTACCCAAAAAGTTTAGAATAGCAGAATTTATCAAGTATATGGGGTTGGAATGCCCCAATTCACACTTGAGGTTATATTGCAACAAAATAGCGAAGGTTATACACAATGACAAGTTTGCTCATCCATTTCTTCTAAGACAACTTGACTGGATCTATGTTAAATTGGTATATGATCTTAGATAACACAAGGGTCAAGAAATGGAGTGATCTTGTTGATGTCTTTTTAAGACAATACAAATTCAATGTTGACATCACTCCAAACCAGATGAGTATAATGGTGGTGAAGAAGAGCAACAAGAAAATAGTGAGGGAGAATGCTCATAGATGGAAAAACAAGGCAATGCATGTACAAGCACCTTTGTTAGAGAAAGAAATGGTGATTCTATTCACCAATATTTTCAAGTATTTATACTATAAGTACCTGATGGGTAACTCTGCTTAACATTTTTACGATGTTGTGGTTATTGTTGAGAGATTAAAGCAAAGAATAAAAGTCAATAGAATATTGAATCTTATCAAGAAGAAAGAGTTTACTAAGAGGAAGAAGGATGCTGAGGTAAGTAATGTAGAATGAGAGTTCAAGGGTAAAAAGGATTTCCAAGCCCAAAGTTATCACAGCCAAAGCTATCAAGCCCCGTCTTCTAAAATACCCAATATTAAATTTGCTATTACTTTTCTAGTAAACCAGGACACCAACTCATCAGAGAAAAAAGCTAAAAACAACGTAAAGAAAACATACTAAATAAACCAAGAACAACTCCCGTCTTTATTAATACCTCTTGAGGAAACATATGCAAAACTGCTAAGCATAGGTCATGTGGCTCTTATTCCTTTTTCCACCATTTAAGCCTTTTTTTTTCAAGTTGTTACAAACCAAATCTTGACTTTAAGGTGAGCAAAGATGCATTAGCCTAGGAAAATCTCTCTTAATACTTAATACTTAATAAAAAGCAGGCTAAGAAAGGCTAGTACTTACTTACACCCCACTCTCTATCTTAGACATGGGCACTTATGTTATAATCAAACATAAAAGAAATGATTTCATGTTGTGTTTAAAGAAGAATTGAAGTCTAAACTAGAAGTTGGGGCCTGCTTGCTTACCAAGCCACTTACTTGTTCGACAAAATGGGTACCATACCAAAAATCCTGACCACAACATTGATATTTGCTCAACATTTAAAAGGAAACTCTAGTAGTTATTCAAAATAGAATGGATAACCTTTGAAGACACATCCAATATCAATTCCAACTCTTTACCCAATCATGCTTCTAGTTGTGAGGGAGGAAATGTTATGAAGTGTAAAAAAAAAAGGAGCAACTTTTAAGGGTAACCATAGATATGTTATATGACATGTTAGTGCAAGTCGGGAATATGCCAATGAAAAATGAATTATGTTCAAGAAGAGATGATGGGTTTTATAGGTTCCATAAAGTGATGGAACATAACATAAAGGAATGTAAGAAGTTTCACCAGAGAGTGATATAATCGATGACTCATGGTCTGCTATAAATAGAAAAGGAATTAAAAGGATGATATTGTGGGCATAATAAGTTTTCAAGAAAAAAATACACAAGTGTGTAAAATTCAGCATGCTAAGAATAGTCTACTAAAACTTATTCTGACAAATCCTGTCTTTACCCATAACAGAAGTTTTAATGCTTTGCTTTATAATTATAAAAATTCTTCCAATATTGAGGATAATTTTACAACTAAAAAAAATTATAAATGTTGCAAATCAAAATTAATGAATTAGCTTGAATCGACAAATATTTTACAACTAAAGAACTAGAAAGCTTTATGGGTTGAGCGGCATTATAGATCATACAGAAATAATACCCTCAAAGTTTTATAGGCTGACCGAATAACTCGCATTAGAGTTAGAAGTAAGAGACGTCAGATCAATGGCCATGGAGAAAGGTACATTCCAATAATTTCTAATATTGTCAACAAAAAGTCCAGGTCATGCTACCTCCACGTTAAGATTGTGATTTGAAAACTTCAAATACATGAAGTAAATACAACTCAAAATTATAGGAATAAAAAAATATAGCAGAATTTGTTTTTATTATATATATAAAAAAACACATACCTTATTTTCCTCATCACCATAAAAGTCCAAGCTTACAAGAAGGGTGGAGCTTTTAGAACAATCTAAATGTATAAGAACTTATTCTTCAAATGTTTCTTAATGTTATCCAGGCATGAAGATAGCAAAGCTTCATTTTTTTTATAGTTTCTCATCTATATGAAAAAGCTAAAAATTAAGAAAAAAAATATTTTAATATATATTTTTAATGGTTTAAAAAAATAATAAACAAAATGCTATTTTATTATTTTTTTCAGAAATATTATTACTACATATCTTATAAAAATACTAAAATACTATTCATTGTAATAATATTTTTTTCACTAGTTTTTTTATTTTTTTATTTATGATTTTTGGTTTATATTTTTATAAAATTATCATGATATCCTAACCTGTATAATGGGTTTGATAAGTTTATTTGAGTTAACTCAAATTATTTTTTTAATTTTATCTTTTAATATTATATTGATTAAGAATTATTCAAATTCTGTTTAAACTCGTTAAATTAACAAGATGATATTATATTATTAAAATAATTATACATAAAATATATTAAAATACATTTAACTATTTGAAAAAAATTATTGGAGTGAATATAAATAAATAAATAAATAAATAAAACTATATTTATATTATTGGAAAAGCCATATTACCAGCTCTTCTAAATAGCATTTCCATATCTCTAAGAGAAGACACAAACTTCTGCAAATTGAATTGAGCTAGTAACGTAGCCAACCTGCATCTTTGTTTTGGCCTTGAAAACATCACAACTAAACATCTATTTTGATCATCAAGTTCCGAGCTTTCATTTATGAAAACAAAAAGGACGAATCTCTTTTCAAATGGGCATGTGAAACTTTACCAGTTTTGAGTGAAACGAAGAGTGAGGACACGTTGGAGAGAGAAACAATGAGAATAAGAGGGGATAAAAGGAGCTGCCAGCAAACGCTAAATCTGTACTATTCTTACTTCGTTTGAAAAATATTTTTAAAAAAATTAATATTTTTGTTTGAAAAATATTTTAAAAAAAATTAATATTTTTATTTAAAATTAATATATTTTTAATATTTTTAATTTATTTGGATATACTAATCTCAAAAAAAATTTTAAAAAAAATAAAAAAATATTATTAATATATTTTTTTGAATGAAAAAAACTTTAAAAAAAATACTACAATCAATTTTAAATATGAATAGAAAAACACCTAATATATGCGTTTTCTATAATTGTCCGTCTATCTCTTTTAATTATTCAATTAAAAAAATATAATAAAATAATATAAATTTATTTAAGTTAATTCATAAAACATGTAACTCAAATTATAAAACTTAAATAACTTTATAAAAAATAAAAAAATGATAAAATTTTATTTTTAATTAATCTAATATTAAAAAATAAAATTAAATAAAAACTTGAATCAATTAGATTAACTAGTCAAATGCATGAAACAAGTCTTAAAACTGTGATAACCTTATACAAAACAACCTATAATAAATTATAAAATTTAACTTTTAATAAATTAAATATTGTAATAAATTATAAAGTTTAACTTTTAATAAATTAAATATTAAAAAATAAAACTAAAAAGTATTATAATAAATAATGTTTTGTAAAATGATGCATAATAAAAGCACAATCTGTTTTAACTTTTGTTAATAATAGTTTGAATAATTTATTTTTTTTAATACAAATGGCTAAAATTAAAAACAATAATTTAACTTGAATATAATAAATTTGAATATAATAAATAGTAACTTGACTTGAATTAATATATCTTTCAAATAGTTACTTTACTTGATGTTAATAAATATAATATAGATATAGTTGAATTCAATCCCAAACTAAACCCCCACCTATGTATATATATATATATACACACTATTTTATGTTGAACAATAAATAATACTTAATAATAAATATTCATATAAATATCTAAAATTAAATAAATAAAATATAAATTTTTAATTTTTTTACCAGATAAATAATTAGAATATAGATATAATACAAATATAATATGTAAATATCCATTATAAAAAATTATCACTAAAAAAAAATTAAATTTTTTTGAAACATTATTTGTAACACCGCCCCTCAATATTCGATCGAATTCCAGCTTGCTATGGTGCGTATGGCCTTCCCTCACGGCCTCATGCATGATCTCTCTGAAAAAAATATTCATTTTGTTCTAATGGGAGAAATGTATTAATACAGAAAGAATCACAAGTTGGCACAGCAAACAATTCCTAACCCAAGCGTCTCCGATTACACAAATATTCCTACTATTCAACAACAATCAACGAAAAACTTCACGTGATGTTCCGCTTTTTCTAGCAAGATGCCATTTTATACTCTGCTTCATGCATCTAAAACTTCAGCTCAACATGTAATTTATCTACTGCCCACATTAGTCTTAAGAAGAAATGCAGGGCTATATCAGATGATACACATGAATCACTGGCTCTGCTCAGAAGAAATGAATCCGATGGACTTGGTTACAGTTTCCACAAGCTGCATCCATCGTTGTTATTCATTCCATCCCACCCAAATTCAGAGAAAAAAATGACGAAAGAATTTGGAAAGAGAGCACAGTTTTTGCAAACAAAAATCTGGATTCTGGACAATGGCCAAATTGTTAATGCTGATCTTCAATCCTCAATGAGACTAGTTCGCTCTCTTGAAATTGACCTCTAGATTTTAAACTGCCAGGGAACCATCTCCGAAGACTCTCTGGCCAAACCCTATGAAAGAAATGCAATTATGCAAATCATTAGAAATTTAGAAAAGATGTGTACAAAATCAACAACAGCAAAGCAAAGCAGTTTTGAGAGCATGACCATGGAAGAAAACAGCGGGAAAATATAGAATAAGTTGGAACCACAGACTCCCCACCATCTCTCTAATTTTCACTCTACTTTTGTTGGGCCATACATCCTAATCATCAGATAGTAGTCTATTGATAAAAAAAAATTTCAGCCAACACCTTCAACCATTGTATAGCAAGAATGCTTGACGTGTGTGACCTAAAGTCCAAGATTAGAGTTGTACCCTATGTGTTTTGATGATAGCAAATAACATTATATGGTAATGGGTTTGCTTGAGATGTTCTAATTCTGGGATAAAATTACAAAACGTAACAGACTTGGTTGTTGTGGATTTAGATGTGTTTGTCTATCTTCATGTCAAAGAAAATAAAAGTCCAACCTGAATATCCTTTCTTTTGTGCATGACATTCTTGGATTTTCAGATGGAAAGAAAACTGTATCTTAAAGAACTTGATATCAAAATGACTAATTGGCTTTTGTGGAATACTATCACAAAGGAAACTTTATTTTGGACATGCTAAAAAAATAGTTTGCATATTCTAGTGTCTTATAAAATACAAGATATTCTCTGCATGATGGGAAAAGTATTATTCTTCTATTATTGGAACAGGATTTCATTTTTGAAGAATTGTTCTTGATAGAAACAACAAAGTGATCTTTCTTGAAAGAGGAATTAATATTGCGGACTTGATTGGAGACCTGTTAAGGAAAGGAAGAGCTGTTACACTCTTCATAAAAGGAAAAGAAGAAGCCAAGCCTTGCATCCTTTTCAAGTCAGATAAATACTATTTTAGCAGGATTATTTATAGAAATCTTTTTATCTGTTGGAATAATTTTATAAATGGCCAAAAAATCCTATGAAACATTAGAAAATCAAATAGAATCTACCCACAGATGTGTCTTTATCAAGCAAAGATCTTTCCTCAATGTCTATACTCTTGAACCCTATATAGTCTTTGTTTCAAAAAAGATTGAAATGCAGAGAAGTGGAGGAAGAAAATGAGCTATTAGCTAAAAACAATATAAGTTAATATACTCTGTTTATAGAAAAAGAAAGAGCAGAACCTCGTGATATATTTTATTCAAGGACTAGCTACTATTCTCCATAATAGTGAGTTAAAGAGGTATCTTACAAGGGTGCAAGTATATTGGATGCACTAAGTGTGTGTTTAGTGGTGCACATTATTTTTCAAAAGTGCTTTTCACTTAAAAGTATATCAAAATATTTTTTTTATTTTTTATATCAGTATATTAAAATCATCGGAGAGTACTAAAAAAATATCAATTTTATGATTTTTCAAGCCAAATGTACTTTTAAAACGCACCCAAAAGCAGTTACAAACACAAAAACAAACAGCCTCTAAAAAACAATAAGAAAAATAGTAGTGATGTGCAGATTGAGTTGTAAGGAAATCTGAATCAGTGAGCTTCAGTAGCTCTCATGGAAGATCCTTGAGGACTAAAGTATTCACAAGTTACAAGGAACCAACATAAATCTGTGTTAGCTGTTCTTGATCCCTACTCTCTCTTTACTTTGTCTTTTTTTCATTTATTTATTCAAATTGATAACCTTTTCTGTTAATTTAATTTATGTGTTCATTGTATAAGTAGACTATAAATGTACCAATGAATCATTTCATCCTGTCTTTGCTTACCTGTTTTTCTGTTCATCGATATACCAATTATTATCCACTACATATAACTATTGTTTTTACACTTAATCTTTTCTGAGTGTTTCTAATTTTCAAATTCTAAAAGTTTGATTAAGTCTAATTCACCCCCCCCCCCTCTCTTGGACTGCCACTAGGGGAAAAATTAGTGTCAAAGCATATAGAATTTACTCAAAGATCATTGCACACTGAAGATGTCTTGGACTGCCACTAGGAGAAAAATTAGTGTTAAAGCATATAGAATTTACACAAAGATCATTGCACACTGAAGATGGTATGCATTGAAATTGCATGCTTTGCAATTGAAATTGAATATATTGAAACCATCATAGGTAGGCCATTAGCTAGCTGTAGTCACATCAAAATGGGGTCATAGAAGAAAGAATTTGAAGACAATCCTACCCCATTTCTTTATACATAATAAAAAGCTTAGTTTGTTGCCACTTACTGATCCAATCTCTCATATATTGCCCGCCGCACAGAAGAGTTCAGGCCATATGCTATTGAGTTGGAAAGACCCTAAAACAAAAGCAAAGAATTAGTTACGTTAACATTCTGTGAAAGTAAAATAATAAAACTATTCTATTAATGGATAAAACATTTCATCCACAATAATGATAAATGAAAAGCTCTTTCTCCAAGTGACATACTACAATATCTTCTTACTAATCATTTAGAAGATAAATGAATTCTATAATCAGCAAGGGTTTTCCAAACAATCCACAATAATGGATTAGAGGCAGGGGAGTGAGTCCTCACTCCTCAGCAACATCCCAAACGCCATCAACAATAAAAGCAGACTGAGTTTTCAATTTGCTATCTAAATTATAAATGCATATTAATAATAATTTTGCCCATTTGCCCATAAAAGAAGTCAGTCTGGCCATGTGCTCTTCATGTCATGTTTACAAGTATTTATCTGATTGTGTACTTTGCAAGACAGATGAATATTCCAATAGCTAAAATAACAATTGTAATCCCATCCAGTAAGATGTCCTATAACCCCTTGTTACTTGCCCAACTCAAAAAAAAAATATATATATATATATTCGTTACATTATGTTCCCAATATATATATATTCAAAATGAAGAAAAAATCATTGCAGAGACACAATCACCCAATTTACACATAAAGGTTGCGTCCAATTTCTAGAAATATAGAAGAAGAGAAAATAAAGAAAGAATAAATTGATTATTATTGGAATTACCATAAGTGCAGCTGTCCCAACATCAAGAACAGAGAGCCAAAAGATTTTGTGGCCTGGTTCTATAAAATCATGAATGCCATTGATAGTGCCAAAAGCCCATGATCCTATTAAGATGAGTGGATAGTATCCCCACCGGTTCATTGCCTATGAAATGAAAGAGAACAAGGGAAATTAACATTTTTTACCATGTCCCCATCAAAACTTTGAGCTAACAATGAAGAAAAGACAAAAGAGGGACAATGAAGTTAGGTAGCCAGAACACAGCACAGCACATTTCAACTTTTTGATTTTTAAGAAACCTGGTCTTAACAGTAATGTTAGCAGAAAAACAAAACATTATTGAAAAGAAGTTTCTGAAAAAGGTCAAATCACCATGATTTTGGAGAAAATATGTAAGAAGCATTGAATTTCTCCAGCATCAGAGTTATACTATTGATTTTCTTCAAAGCAGTGAAAAAGGTTTTATAAGTTCCATAGGAAGCTAAGTAACCACATGGAGTGAACTAGTTATTCAATTAATAAGAAATCCAAGCTCCTCTTCATATCTTTTATTTTAACAGATGTAAACATTCTAATTCAGTATACTAGCAACTGGGAACATACCTTCTTGTCTGCCCTTGCATCAGATTGATATGCTCGGTCTGACATTCCTACTGCCATCTGAAATTTCCAGATACAGTGTAAACACTGTCTCAACAAATAGACAATCCAGAAAAAGAAACAAAATGTAATTGGGCACATACTCGTGTTGCATTGTTTAGCATGCGTATGACTTGATAATACGTAAATCCATTGTAAAGAATTGCACCCCATAGTGGCGCATAAAATGTTATGAATTGAACTGCCTGCAGAAGTAGAAAGGTGCACATAATTTGTTTTACCAGAGAATAAGCATGAGTTCTGCATAACACTAGAAACAAAACAGAAATTTCAAAAAAATTTCTTTATCTCATCAAGTGTCTAAGACCACTTTAACATCCACAATTATCTAAGGATAGTACCCATATTGCACTCACAATGAAATGATTTGAACTGTTTGATGTGTAAAGGGCACAATAATACAAGTATGGAGCCGCATCTTGAAGAAAAAACTTTATATCATGAAAACCAACTATAAATGACTAAATCCCGGTGAGGAAAAAAATAAAATAAAATGATTTTCCACAGCAAACTCCTATGCGCTTACCTTTCTTGTTCTCCCTGTTGGTGTCAAACACCATCCACCTAAATGCCTGTGGTCATTACCAATGGAGCGTATTACAGTCAGAAACAATGAAGTTCCTGTAAAAAGAAATCCAACTTGAAATTCAGTTTCCATTGGCAAAAGAAATGCCCACTAGTATGAATGAAAACCTTGTTAATTTGAATTGCAGAAAGAAAGTGTTTAAGACAGCAACAGATGCAATAATCATAGACAGGAGTAGAAGAATCAAGAAAACATATAATAAAGAGCAAGAATTCATACCCCAAACATATAAGTGAAACATGGCCTCAAGATCTTCAACATCTGTCTTGTGTTTAACAACAGTGCGATGAAGTGTAAAGGCAATTGTCGTAGTCCAAAGAAAAGATGCTACACAAAAGAAATGTGTACTGTATCCTTGTGCATAACAGAAGAATCCTTTTGATGGATCCCTGCACTTACATATATATATGTATATATATCAAAGAATAAAGAAAGCAAGCAAGCAAATTTTATACAAATAAATTAAAAAAAGAAAAAGAAAAAAACCGTACCCAACAATGCTGAAGAAACTGCAAAGCATATCCTGCAATGAGCATAAATCCCATACATTTCTTAATATAATGTATTAAACAAACAGAGTAACTACGGATCATATATATATATATATATGTTCTGTGGGAAAAAAATAGTAAAACTAGGGTTTCAAATAGGTGAACTAAATGAAGGTGACAACTGATGAAGATGAATTAATTTAATTTTGCTCCATCAATTTAATAATTAATAAGCAAACGAGTCAGTGAGATCCACTACCATTAGCTAATAAGCAAATTAGTAACAAAAAATTGTGAGTGAGAGAGAGAGAAAAAACGGTTACGGAGAGGGCGAGGTAAAAGACGAGCTTGAAGGAGAACTTGCGGAGTTCTTTGAAAAGGAGATAACACAGAACGATAAAGCTCGACCCTAAGAATGACAGACTTGACGCTCCTCCTTTCACCGCCATCAGAATCCAACGCTGGTGAGCCGTAAGGTTCCCTATCATCGCCATGATCACTGTTTTTTTTTTTTTATTTGATGGGTTTTAAAGTTTTCTTTTTGTTCCTAACTAGTCCGTTCCAGTACCTGCTCACCCATCTTTCTTGTGTTTTGGATTCGTTGGGCAAGGAATGAAGACACTACATGGGCGAAGTAGAATTTAGTTTATTTTATATTCATTGCTATAATTTAATTAAAAAAAAGGCATAGAGATTAAAAAAAAAAATGGCATAGAGATTTCACCATTTCTCAGTTGGATAACTGATCTAAATGTTTTCTCAATTGAAGTCCCTCCAACACTAGAAACAAATTGCGGTAGATTGTTATAATAAAAATATTTTTTTATGATTTAAATTTAAACTTTCAATTTAAGAAATTTAGGGGTTTTTGGGTTTTTTAATCTAACTCATTGGTCATTAGAAGATTATTTAAGGGTGTATATATTCTTTTTAATTTTTTAATGTAATAAAATTACTTTTTTAATTCAAGAATCAATAAATTTAGAGTTGTTAACTAAGAATTTTTTTATATTTTACAATATTTGTAATAGTAAAAATATTTTTTTGCTCCAAGATTAAAAAAAAAAAAAAATGGGTTGCTCAAAAGTATTTTATGTTTTTTCAATTTTTATATATAGTAAAATAACATTTTTAACATTAGAAAAGAAAAAAAGCTTTGCCATTAGGGATATTTTGGTATTTTTACATAGATATTTTATGTAATTAAAACAACCATAAAGGCATTTTAGTATTTTTATATTTTATTTGTTATTTTTTAATTAAAAAGCTATTAGAGCGTATTCCTCATGTCCTAACAAATGAACGACGTCCACACTATTAAGAAGGTACATATTATGCTTTTCTATAATCAAATTTGATTGTTCATTGTCTAATTAGAAGCATAGTTGTGCCCTCTTCCATATGGTGTGGTGGAAAAATAATGGGTGGATTGTCGTCAGTGATTGCTTATTTGCGTTTTTTCTTTCTTTTCTTTTTCTTAACAACTAAAATATACAATTATCCTCTTTATTTATTGTTTATTAAATCAAGTATATTTGTCATTCTCAAAACGTTTGGGTCTGGCAATCATACGCAAATGTATTGTGGATCAAGACACAATCCACTATTTGCATAATGAATTTTTCAAGCTCTAAAAATTTGGGACGAGGCTAATATTGTCTTTTCACATGAAGTTAAATTAACATCTTGCTTTTTGGTAGAAAAAATTAAATCCTCGGTTAAAATAAATCTTTAGTATTGGATAAAAGAATAAGAAGATTTGCATATATGAGTATTTTTGTTCTTTCACATTGTTTTTTATATAATTTTCTATCATGTAGTCATAATAATGAATATTCGTGGCTCATATTATATTTTATTTATTAATAATATTAAGTATAAAAATTATATATTTATAAATTATTTATTGGATTTTAAATATCTAATAAGTTTCTATTATTTATTAATTAATAAAAAATGAAATAGTCAATGTATATAAAATGATAAATATTATTCGTGTGTGTGTGTGTGTTTATGTGTGTTTTATTTCAATTTTAATGCATGTATATATCATATTATGTGTATGTGTATTCTAAAATATATTTGTATAATATATATATATATATATATATATATATATATTGGTAAGTTTCAGGTTAGGTTCGATCGTATTCATACCCTACTTAAAATAGTCAACCATTATTTATTGGGTCAAAAAAATACTCACTTATTTGAATTGGGTTAGGTCAGTATCTATCGGGTTCAAATTAAAGTAATATCACTGGCTAAGGCTCTCTTTTTATCATGGAGTTAGAAAAAAATAAAAATAAAACTAATTAACTAAGAAAAAAATATTTGAAAACACTTAATCAAGAATTATTAGTATTTAAAGTGTATTTTTATCAAGATTTTATATCATCATTTTGCACTTGAAGTATCAATAAATCCTTAACTAGAGTATGTTTTATAATAATATATCTAATAAATATAAGATACCTTTAATTTATGATCAATGTTCATCTTAAATGCAGGCCTATCACATAAATAAAAAGATTAATTGATGAGTTTAACTATTAAAATTGAGAAGACAAAAAGAGGGCTAAGTTTAGAAAAAAAAAAATGCTGGTTTAGGCCAAACTGTTTAGTCATTGGGTCATATCTAAAGCTGTAGATTTTGGATTTCATTTTAGTTTATATAGCTAGAAAGTTAAGACATGGGCCTAAAACATTCATGAATTATCTAAAACTCAGTTTTGCCATTTGAAAATCTAAATCTTAGCATCAAAAAAGAAGTCTGAATATGTCTTGCAACCCAAATATTGTTTAGTGTTTAGCTCATATCTCGAGTTTTAGAAGTCCAAATAACCTTATTTTTTTTGTTGGAAGGAAGAAATAATTTCTTAGAACTTTCATGAATAAAGTTTGGTCAAATTTTAATGTTAGCAATGACGTTTTGTTCAAATAAAAAGATAAGAATTGTCAATAAATCAAGATGTGGCTACCCACTCAACAATTAGTTAACAAATCAATAGTTTCAAATTTTAGCCTCTAAAATGAAATATTTGCCATGCATTTAGACGTCTTAGTTTTTTTTTATCAAGATCATGTTATTGCTCTCCTTCTTTATATTTTTATAATACTTAAGTTTTGCTTTTATTAATCTCTTATTTATGCTTTTCATTTTCTTTTCTTTACTTAGTTAACTTATATCTTATTTATATTCTTGTTTTGTTTATTTATATTTCTCTCTTTCATTATGTATGATTAGTACTTAAAAGTGTATTTTTATCAAGGTTTTATATCATTATTTTGCACTTAAAGTATCAATAACTCCTTAACTAAAGCATGTTTTATAATAATAAGTCTGATACTATAAGATACCTTTAATTTATGGTAAATGTTCATCCTAAATGTAGGCCTATCACATAAATGAAAAGATTGATTAATGAGTTTGAAGTATTGAAATTGAAAGGACAAAGAGAGGGTGAAGCTTAGAAAAGAGATGCTGATTTTGTCCAAACTGAAACACTATTTGGTAATTGGATTATAACTAGAGTTGTAGAACTTGGATTTAGGACTGCTTTATATGGATGGAAAGCTAAGACATAGGCCTAAAGCTTTTATGGGGAAGGCAAGACTCAATTCTGTTTGGAAGTCTAAATCTTAGCAACAACATAAAAGTCTGAATATGTTCTCCAGCCCAAATACTGTTTAGTGTTAACTTCATATCTCAAGTTGTAGAAGTCTAAATGACCTCAATTTTTTTTTTTATGGAAAGTTAAGACAATTTTCTAGAACTTTCATGAGGAAGGTTGGTTTAAATTCTGTGTTATCAATAACATTTTGTTTAGACAAGAAGATAAAGATTGTCACCAAGTCAAGATGTGGCCACCCACTCAACAATTAGTCATCAAATCAATAATCTCAAATTTTAGCCTATAAAAAGAGACATTTACCATGCATTTAGGTATTTTAGTTTTCATATTAAAATCATGCTCTTAATCTCTCTTTATTGTAATGCTTAAGTTTTACTTATATTAATTTCTTGTTTATGCTTCTCATTTCCTTTCATTTACTTAGTTAACTTATATCTTATATCTTATATCTTATTTATATTTCTCTTTTTCATTATGTTTGGCTAAGTTTATCATGTCTAAGTGAAAAGTTTACACTAATAGTGTAAGAATAAGTTTAGTATAAACTCAACATAGACTTTGATGTTTGATACTACAATGTTTTGTATTTGCTATCTTGTTCACTCTTAATACTTTGCTTGTTAAATGGCTAATTTATTTAACAAGCAAAGTATTAAAGAGTGAACAAGATAACAAATATAAAACATGTTAGTATCAAACATTAAAGTTCATATTAAGTTTACATTATACTTATTCTTACACCATTAGTGTAACCTTTTCACCTTGACATAATTAACTTAGCTAGACATAATGAAAGAAAGCAAAATAGATAAACAAAATAAGAACATAAAAGTTAACTAAGTAAAGGAAAGGAAATGAAAGGCATAAACTTAATATTAATGAAAACAAAGCATAAAAAATACAAAGAGAGAAAGGAAGAGCATGATCTTGATCTGGAAACCAAGATGCCTAAATTCATGGCAAATGCCTCCTTTTATAGGCTAAAATTGGGAACTATTGATTTGATGACTAATTGATAAGTGGGTGGCCAACTTTTGACTTGGTGACAATCCTTATCTTCTTTTGTCTGCCCAAAACGTCATTGATAACGTCAAAATTGGAGCTAGTTGCAAACATGAAAGTTGTAGGCAATTGTCTCAGCTTTCTTGTGTAAAAAATTCAGCTCATTTGGACTTCTAGAACTCCAGATATGGCCAAAATACCGAACAGTGCTCGGGCTGGAAGACAGATTCGGGCTTCTTTGTTGTTGCAATAATTTGGACTTGAAAATGGCCTTTTTAGATCTTGGGCTCCATATGAAAGTTGTAGACCTATGTCTTACCTTTCCATCCATATAAAGTAAACCTAAATCTGAGATCTATAGCTCCAGATATGACCCAATTACCGAACAGTGTTCCGGTTTGGATTGCACCGACATCTCTTTTCTAATTTTGGTCATCTCTTTGCCTTTGCAATTTAAGTTCTTAAAGTCATCAATCAATCCTTTCATTTATGTGATAGACCTGCATTTAAAATAAACATTTACCACAAATTAAAGGTATCTTATATTATTAGATATATTATTATAAAACATGCTTTAGTTAAGGAGTTATTGATACTTCAAATGCAAAATGATGATATAAAACCATGGTAAAAATGCACTTTTAAGTACTAATCACACCCTCCAACCAGCTTATTACTAGTTCCTAGTAATCAAAGCATTAAAATAGAAAAACAATTTGCAAATTCCTCAAAACAAGGTATTCATCATTTAACTTCCATTAATCTATCCAGATAAACAAACTCTCGTTAAATTTATATACCTGCTCAATACCTCTTAACAAGATATTCATAAACCTTTCTTTTATGCTCAATGTATCAACACATAATTATGGGGCTTTTCTTGGAAGAAAACAAAATTTTTGTTCTAATGTTTAAGATTAACTTCCTTGGGTTGGGATTATTATTTTTGTCTTTTTTTTTTCCTTTTGTTTTAAATATATATACATATAATTGAAAAACACCATGCATCTTTAACCCATGTAACGAGCTTTCAGCTAATGACTCCCAGACCAGTTGGTCTTAGGGCATTAGGTGTTAAGACACCCTACGAGCTTAGTAACTCGGGTCGCAGATACTGATATGTAAATAGTGCAATGTTTGATTCCCTTAAGCTTTTCTCCTTAACCCATGTAACAAGCGTTGGGTCAATAGCTCCCAAGTCAATTGACTTTAGGGTATTAGGTGTTAAAACACCCCTTCAGGCTTAATTGCTTAGGTTAGGGAGGCTACGAAACCAAACTTATCTACATTTTTATTATTATCAATTTTTTTCTTTTTTTTTTTAATTATATACAATTCATTTCCCTTAGTTGTTACCTTTAACAAAAGAACATAAATAATGTAATAATCTAATGTGCAACCCACAATCATATGTTAAAGTGTGTGTGTGAAAATTAAGGTTTAATAATACATGTTAAATGAGTATATGAGCAGAATTAAGTGATAATAATGCGAGAGCTTGTAAATCTGAATATTTCAAGAAGTATTATAATAGACCTTGTTAAGAATAGTTACTAAGATGCGTCTCAAGAGTCACTTTAACAAAAGAGCTCCTTTACTCTACCATCCTAGTAACAACAATTATGCACATGCTTTATGAAATGAAAAACAATTTTTTTTTTTATCAACTACTACCCTCTTCCCCCAACCAAAACGAGACATTGTCATCAATGTTTAAAGGTAGAAAGATAGAGTATAGAAGATATCACCTGAAATAACGAACACTGACAAACCTGAAACACACTGAAACAAAAATAAGAAATAACAAAACACAATAATAAAACCAAAAGACACAAAAATTCATAAATAAAGGCTCAAATCCAATCTAAACTTTTTACGGCTTTCCTTAGTTGACCAATTTATACGACTCATGGAAGGATCAGTTACAGGAATGAAGGATTGTAGTTGGTCAATTAATTGTTCAACAGTAGCAGCAGAGATTATGATTTGTCGTGCAGAAGATGTTAGAAATTCCTGTTCTACAGCATGATCAAGAAAAGACAACAACTTATCATAATAACCATTAACATTTAACAAACCTATGGGTTTTTGGTGAATGTGCAGTTGAGCCCAAGAGGAAATATGAAAGATCTCTTCCAATGTACCTAGACCACCTGGTAAAGCAATGAAGGCATCAGCATGGTTAAACATTGCATTTATTCGAGCTGACATTGTGGAGACCTGAAGTTCCTCTCCAATTGTTTTTCCAATGATGTCCCATTGTGCTAAAGCTTCGGGGACAACCCCCAAAACTTGACTACCTCCTAAAAATGCAGCTATTAACACACCTCCTATTAACCCAAGACTGCCTCCCCCATACACTAAATGAATCTTTCTCTCAGCTAGCACTTGACCAAGATAATTGGTTGATTCTAAAAACTCCTTTTCTTTCCCAAGACTAGATCCACCGAAAACACAAATATTTCTTATATGATGACTTGAGGAACTTGCCATTTCTACACACTTCTGTATTTGTTGAATGTATGGGTTGAGTAGAAATGAAAGGAAGGAAGAGGGGATTTTATAGATGAGAAATTAAAAACGCAATCATAACACCTATATGTAAGCCAGCTAGAGTCTCACACACTCTCTCTCTCACCTATTTGTTCTTCATCAACTTCATTCAGTTTCATGCCAACACAAACCATATGGAACTCTTTGAGATGAGTATGAGGATCTTCTCCTGCATATATGTAGGCCAACTAGAGTCTCACACACTCTCTCTCTCTCTTTTTATTTATTTATTTATTTACTTTTGAAAAAGCATGTGTATGTACAGGTAGTTGTGATTGTGGCTCACATCTTCCCTTGGTTTTACATCCAAGAACGGCTTAAACGCCCTCTATGGGTCGGGGATAGGCTTCCCATCCAGTTTTCTTAAAAACTGGCAAACAGGGTCTTTTTTAGTCAGATTCCCAAGACTAAGTCGATCATGTTCTTTATGAAATAGTGGCCATAAATCATGAATTACACGATGCACATCTCCACTAGGATGCGTCTCAAGAGTCAATAGAAGATTATCTAAAGACTCCTTACTGAGGCCATCCTTAATGAATTGTATTTTATCTTCACGGTTTATAGATACCATTCCTAAAGAACGACATTATGTATTACAAGTCTATCTAGCACATCGATGACAGACTTCTAGTCGTTTTGCATGACGTTTCTTTGCAAAAGTGCTTTTACTTGTTCCAGGCATGTGTGAAATGAAGGAATTAGAGGACTCACTTGATAATCGGACCTTTGCTTCAATCAACCAGCGAATATCTTTAGGAATTCCATGATTCATTAACAATCTCAATCTTGCACATCTAGCATGGTAAATTTTTGTAATCGCATTCTGAGGTAGAGCGGGAAAATACTTTTTCAATTTTTCAAGATTAGTGTCCATTTTCAAATGAGAATTGGAAGAGAGATTCAAAGAATTACACAAATATATACATAGATATCAGTTATTGTGGGAAACTGAAAGAACCGACTTAAGTCACGGAGTACCGTTATCCGCCATTTGACCGGGGTGAGAGAAACTAGCAAAAATCACTCAAAAAGAAAAAAAATCAATCTTTATATATAGGATCACCCAATTCAATAGAGTCATATTCAACTGAAAAATTGTCAAAGTAAACTTTCAGACGATGTCCATTTACCTTGAAAACATTGTCATTCTTTGGATTCTCGATGTCATAGGCCCCATATGGATACACATGTTTCACAATAAAAGGACCGCTCCATCTTAATCTTAATTTTCCAGGAAATAAATGCAGTCGAGAATTATAAAGCAAGACTTTTTGACCAACATTGAATGTTTTTCTCAGTATTTTCTTGTCATGAAACTCTTTAATTCTTGCTTTAGGAATTCTTGAATTTTCATATGCATCATTTCTTATTTTCTCAAGCTCATTTATTTGTAATTTTCACAGTTGACTAGCATCATCCAGATTTGAATTGAAATCTTTAATAGCCCAATAAGCTTTATGTTCAAGTTCCACAAGCAAGTGACAAGGTTTTCCATAGACTAGTCTATAAGGTGACATACCTAATGATATTTTATAAGGAGTTCGATAAGCCCAAAGTGCATCATTAAGTCTTAAAGACCAGTCTTTCCTATTAGGGTTCACCGTTTTCTCCAAAATATGTTTGATCTCCCTATTAGCAAGCTCTACTTGTCCACTTGTTTGAGGGTGATAAGGGGTGGCAACTTTGTGTGTGATTCCATATTTCTTCATTAAAGACTCAAATGGCTTGTTGCAGAAATGTGTTCCACCATCACTTATTATGGCTCGAGGGACTCCAAATCGACTCAAAATATTTTCTTTCAAAAACTTTATCACTGTTTTGTGATCATTGTTTCGACTTGGAATTGCCTCTATCCATTTTGAAACATAATCTACTGCAACTAATATGTATAAGAAACCAAATGATGGAGGGAATAGACCCATGAAATCTATACCCCAACAGTCAAAGATCTCAATGACAATAATAGGATTTAAAGGCATCATGTGATGTTTTGAAATAGATCTCAACTTTTGACAATTTTCACAAGACTTACAGAATGCATGTGAGTCTTTGAACATGGTGGGCCAATAAAATCCACTTTGTAAGATTTTTGCAGTTGTCTTTCTTGATGAGAAATGGCCCCCACATGCCTCAGAATGACAAAATTTAATGACACTACTTACCTCATTGTCAGGAATGCATGTTCGAAATATTTGATCAGGACAATATTTGAATAAATAAGGATCATCCCAATAAAAGTTCTTCACTTTGTTCAAGAACTTTCTTTTATCTTGGGTACTCCAATGAGCTGGCAATTGTCCTGAAACAAGAAAATTGACAATATTAGCAAACCAAGGCATTGTAGAGATAGAAAGTAAAGATTTATCGGGAAAGTAGTCATCGATTGGTGTGATGTCAGTTTTCGAATCTGTTGTCAATCTTGACAAGTGATCTGCGACAACATTTTCGCTGCCTTTCTTATCTTTGATTGTGATATCAAATTCTTGAAGTAATAAAATCCACCGCACCAATCTAGCCTTAGAATCTTTCTTAGAAACAAGATATTTCAATGCTGCATGTTCACTAAAAACAACAACAGGTGAGCCAACAAGATAAGATTTGAATTTTTCACATGCAAATACTACTGCAAGTAATTCTTTTTCAGTGGTGGTATAATTTGTTTGAGCACTATTTAAAGTTTTACTTGCATAGTAAATTACATAAGGTTTCTTATCTTTTCTTTGTCCCAAAACAGCACCTACGGCATAATCACTAGCATCACACATTATTTCAAAAGGTAATGACCAATCGGGAGGTTGAATGACAGGAGCACAAGTAAGCAAGTTTTTAAGTTTAACAAAGGCTTCTTCACAATGTTTAGTCTATTCAAAAATAGTATCCTTTGTTAGAAGGTTACTTAAAGGCTTAGATATTACACTAAAATCTTTGATAAACCTTCTATAAAAACCAGCATGTCCTAGGAATGATCTAACATCTTTAAGAGATTTTGGTGTTGGCAAGTTTGCAATTAACTCGATTTTAGATTGTCAACCTCAATTCCTTTTGATGAAACAATGTGACCAAATACAATGCCGTTTGTTACCATAAAATGACATTTTTCCCAATTCAGCACAAGATTCTTCTCTTCACACCTGGTCAAAACCTTTCCTAAGTTAGTCAAACAATCATCAAATGAATCGCCAAAAACAGAAAAATCATCCATGAAAATCTCAAGAAAATGTTCAACCATATCACTAAATATACTAAGCATGCATCTTTGAAATGTGGCTAGTGCATTACATAACCCAAAAGGCATCCTACGATATGCAAAAGTACCAAATGGACATGTGAAAGTAGTCTTCTCTTGATCTTCCAATGCAATTTTCAATTTGGTTGTAACCCGAATAGACATCTAGGAAACAATAAAATTCATGACCTGCAACTCATTCTAGAATTTGATCCATGAAAGGTAAAGGAAAATGATCTTTTCTAGTCATTGAATTAAGTTTCCTATAGTCAATGCACATGCGCCAACCAGTAACAGTTCTAGTGGGAATTAACTCATTGTTCTCATTTGTTATCACAGTGACTCCAGACTTCTTAGGTACAACTTGGGTAGGACTTACCCATTTGCTGTCAGAAATAGGATAAATGATTTCATTATCTAGAAGCTTAATGACTTCATTTTTCACTACTTCTTTCATATTAGGATTTAGCCTTCGTTGCATTTCTCTAGAGGGTTTAGCATTTTCCTCTAAATAAATTCTGTGTGTACAAATCAAAGGACTAATTCCTTTTATATCAGCTATGGTCCATCCTAAGGCATTTTTGTGCATTTTCAGAGTTTGTAATAACTTACCTTCTTGATGTGCATTAAGTTTGGAAGAGATTATTACCGGAAAAGTTTCATTTTCTCCCAAAAATGAGTATTTGAGATTGGATGGCAACGGCTTCAAATCAGGTTTTGGTGGTTGAATGTATTTGAGATTGGATGGCAACGACTTCAAATCAGGTTTTGGTGGTTGAACACTTGAAGGTATGGACTTAATTGATCGTGGTGGCAATTCCTCAATTTGTGGCCTCCAATTACTTGTCTTTGATTCTTTCTGAAAATAAATCATTTCCAAATCATCAGATTCATCAATCTCAATTTCACTGGAAGTGGTTGGAAATTGATCATGAATTAATTTTTTAGTAAAGTCCACTTCCTGTAAATCATTATCATCTCTAGGTTGTTTGCAAATGTTGAAAATATTCATCTCCAATGTCATGTTTTCAAATGATAGCTTCATCAGTCCATTCCAAATGATAGCTTCATCAATCCATCTCTAGGTTGTGTGTCCAAGACAATAAAATCCACAGGATAAATGAATTTATCGACTTGTACTAACACATCTTCAATTATTCCTCTAGGCACTTTTATAGATCTATCGGCAAGTAAAAGAGTTATAGAAGTTGGTTTTAACTCACCTAGATTGAGACTCTGAAAAACTGAATATGGAAGTAAATTCACACTAGCACCAAGATCAAGTAAGGCTCTTTCAATTTTATGCTCTCCAATAAAGCAAGAAATTGTAGGACAACCAGGGTCTTTATATTTCAAAGCATTATTGTTCTGAAGAATAGCACTTACTTGTTCGGCTAGAAAGGCTTTCTTTTTCACATTCAGTTTCTTATTGTTTTGAAGAATAACACTTACTTGTTCGGCTAGAAAGGCTTTCTTTTTCACATTCAGTTTCCTCTTCACAGTGCATAGATCTTTTAAAAATTTAGCATAGGAAGGAACCTGTTTAATAGCATCCAGCAAAGATATATTGATTCTTACCCGTTTGAAAGTTTCAAAAATTTCAGAGTTGTGATTGACTTTCCTTTGTTTGGTCATGGCTTGAGGAAATGGAAGTGCTGGCGGAGAATCAGTGTTTTCTTTGCAATTTTCAGATTCAACCCCTTCCTTACCCTCAGAGATTGACTCATCATCTTTCTCATAAGGTTCAAGAGAGGGTTTTTCAATAACCTTACCACTGCGTAGAGTAGTGACTAATTTGACTTGATCCATGTGTTGGTTTCCGGAACTACTTGCATTTGCATTGTATTGCCCGTTGGGATTTTGTTGTGGTTGAGATGGAAACTTACCTTTCTCTTGGAAACTGAGAGCAGATGTTAATTTTGCAAGAGTATGTTTAAAATCTGTCATGTTTTGAGCAAGTTGAGTATTGATTGTCTCTTGTTTTTCAATGAATGCATGCAATGTTTCCTCAAGATTTCTTCTAGAAGGTGGAGCATAAGGAGGTGCATATCCATGAGAACTTTGGAAATTGTGGTGTGCTTGAAATGGTGGTTGTGAAGTTTGTGCATTGTTGTTCTCACTCTTCCAACTGAAATTTGGATGATTTCTCCAACTAGGGTTGTATGTTTGGGAGTATGGGTTGTGGTTGGCCCTTTGGAAATTGTTTAAAGCATGAGCTTGTTCATGGAGACATTCCTTAAAAGAAGGCAAGGTTGGACAATCATTGGTTGAGTGTTCATTTGTTTCACATATTTGACATGCAATGTTTTCAACAGATTTTAATTGACCACTCTTTTTCAATTCTAGTGCCTCGACTTTTCTAGCTAAAGATGCAAACTTGGCTTGGAGGTTATGATCTTCCCTAAAGTTGTACATACCTCCACTAAATGTATGAGGTTGAGTTTTACTCGGTGCCTCATAAGTACCCGCGGTGTCCCAATTTTGAGCATTTTCAGCTAACAAGTCTAAGTACTCCATTGCTTCATCAGGGTCTTTATCTTCAAAAGTTCCATTACACATCAATTCAGCCATTTGCCTATCTTTAGGTGTTAATCCTTCATAGAAATATGAAACCAATCTTCATGTTTCAAAACCATGATGAGGGCAAGTACGAAGCAAGTCTCGATACCTATCCCAACATTGGTAAAATGTTTCTCCTGGTTTTTGAGTGAAAGTAGTGATTTGTCTTTTGAAAGAGTTTGTTCTGTGAGATGGGAAAAACTTCTTCAAAAACTGTTGTTGCATTTCATCCCAAGCACGAATGGATCTTGGTCTTAAATTTTGTAGCCATGTTTTAGCTTTATCTTTTAATGAAAAAGGAAAAAGCTTTAATCTAATGGTGTTCATACTACAATTTAAATTATTATATGTGTTGCAGACCTCCTCAAATTCCCTTAAATGCAAGTATGGATTTTCCAATTCTAAGCCATGAAAAGAAGGTAAAAGTTGAATAATACCTGGCTTAAAATTAAAATGAGATGCATCGGGAGGAAAAATTATGCATGATGGTGCACTTGTTCTTATGAGATTCATGTGGTCTCTAAGTGTTCTAGCACGGTTATTCTCATTATTCTCATTATGAAGTGATTGATTATCTTCTTCGACCATATTTTCTGAAAATGATGAGGATATCCTACAAAGTCTACCACTTGATGTACGTGACCACACTCTCATGCACGTGTAGGAATAGAATAAAAGGAAGAAGAAAACAAAAGAAGAAGAAACAAGAGAAAAGAAATAAAGTTATATACAAGCAAAGTGAAAAGAGAAAATAAAATAAATATTATAATTTATACCAGAACTTACCTTCCCGGCAACGGCGCCAAAAACTTGACACGACGAAAAGATTGATGTCTTTTCTCAAGTGCAGGAGTGTCGAAGTAATAAATAACCCGGCAAGACTGGGGTCGAACCACAGGGAGGTAATTGTACAAATTATAAATAACAATAATACAACAACAAGAATAATAACAACAACAATAACAATAACAATAACAATAACAACAACAACAACAACAATAACAACAACAACAACAACAATAATAATAATAATAATAATAAAGAAAAAGAAGGAGAAGAAGATGAGAATTGTGAGATGAAATATTAATGTAATGATTAAACAATGATAATAACAAATGTCAAGGTTAGAGGTTCCACTAATGGTATGTCAAACAAGTATAGTATAAACTCTTAGTATTTAATTGGAAACCATACACAAAGGAGGTTCCAATCAGATTATAGATTGTTAACATGATTACATTAGTCATCTTATTCAATTAATGCTAATACTTGTAAATTTCGTCAAACATTTATGATTATAACTTATGTTAACAACAAATCAAGTTCCTTTCATAACTCACGTGTCGGTTATACCATACAGTATGGGCTATGAAAGTGCCAAGCATTTGTTGTACCAAGTGTTATACAACATAAATCAAGATTAGTCATTTAACAAGCAAAGTATTAAAGAGTGAACAAGATAACAAATACAAAGCATGTTAGTATCAAACATTAAAGTCCATATTGAGTTTACACTATACTTATTCTTACACCATTAGTGTAACCTTTTCACCTTGACATAATAAACTTAGCTAGACATAATAAAAAAAAGAAAAATAAATAAACAAAATAAAAACATAAATAAAATAAAAGTTAACTAAGTAAATGAAAGGAAATGAAAGGCATAAACTTGATATTAATGAAAGCAAAGCATAAACATTACAAAAAATACAAAGAGAGAAAGGAAGAGCATGATCTTGATCTGGAAACCAAGATGCCTAAATGCATGGTAAATGCCTCCTTTTATAGGCCAAAATTGGGAACTATTGATTTGATGACTAATTGATGAGTGGGTGGCCAACTCTTGACTTGGTGGCAATCTTTATCTTCTCTTGTCTGCCCAAAACGTCATTGATAACGTCAAACTTGAAGCCACTTGAAAACATGAAAGTTGTATGTAATTGTCTCAGATTTCTTGTGTAAAAAATTCAGCTCATTTGAACTTCTAGAACTGCAGATATAGCCAAAATATTGAACAGTGCTCGGGCTGGTGGACAGCTTCGGGCTTCTTTGTTGTTGCAATAATTTGGACTTGAAAATGGCATTTTTAGATCTTGGGCTCCATATAAAAGTTGTAGACCTAGGTCTTACCTTTCCATCCATATAAAGTAGACCTAAATCTGAGATCTATAGCTCCAGATATGACCCAATTACCGAACAGTGTTCCGGTTTGGATTGCACCGACATCTTTTTTCTAATTTTGGTCATCTCTTTGCCTTTGCAATTTAAGTTCTTAAAGTCATCAATCAATCCTTTCATTTATGTGATAGGCCTGCATTTAAAATGAACATTTACCACAAATTCAAGGTATCTTATATTATTAGACATATTATTATAAAACATGTTTTAGTTAAGGAGTTATTGATACTTCAACTGCAAAATGATGATATAAAACCATGGTAAAAATGCACGTTTAAGTACTAATCAATAATCATGAATACTTGACAACATTTACAAGTATTAGTATTATTTGAATAAGATATCTAATGTAATTATGTTAACAATTTATAATCCGATTGAAACCTCCTTTGTGTGTGGTTTTCAGTTGAGTAATAAAAGTTTATATTATACTTGTTTGAAATACCATTAGTGGATTCTCTAATCTTGACATTTATTTTTAGCATTGTTTGATCCTCATATTGATCTTTCATTTTAAAGTTCTCATCAACTTCTTCTTCTTCTTCTTCTTCTTCTTTTTCTTGATTATTATTATTATTATTATTATTACTACTATTACCATTACTATTATTATTATTGTTAGTATTATTGTTGTTATTGTTGTTGTTGTTATTGTATTATTGTTGCTTATAATTTATTTAATTAACCTCTCTATGGTTCGACCCTGGTTTTGCGGGGTTATTTATTACTTCGACACTCCTGCACTTGGGAGAAGACATCAATCTTTTGGTCATATCAAGTATTTGGCGTCGTTGCCTGGAAGGTAAATTCTTGTACAAATTATACTATTTATTTTATTTTCACTTTTCACTTTTCTTGTATCCAACTTAACTTCATTTGTTTTGTTTCTTCTTCTTTTATTTTTTTATTCCTTTTATTTTATTTCTACACGTACATAATGGTGTGGTCACGCATATTAAGTGGTAGACTTTGTGGGGTATCCTCATCATTTTCAGAAAATATGGCTGAAGAAGATAATCAGTCACTTCATAATGATAATAATGAGAATAACCATGTTAGAATACTTAGAGATAACATGAATCCTATAAGAACAAGTGCACCCTCATGCTTAGTTTTTTCTCTTGATGTATCTCATTTTGATTTTAAACCAGGTATTATTCAACTTTTACCTTCTTTTCATGACTTAGATTTAGAAAATCCATACTTGCATTTAAGAAAATTGGAGAAGGTCTATAATATCTATAATGACTTAAATTGTAGCATGAACTCCATCAGATTAAAGCATTTTTCTTTTTTCATTAAAAGATAAAGCTAAAACATGGCTATAAAATTTGAGATCAAGATCCATTCGTGCTTAAGATGAAATATAACAACAGTTTTTAAAGAAGTTTTTCCCTTCTTATAGAACAAACTCTTTCAAAAGACAAATCATCACTTTCACTCAAAAACCAAGAGTAATATTTTACCAATGTTGGGATAGGTATCAAGACTTGCTTAATACTTGTCATCATTATAGTTTTGAAATATGAAGATTGGTTTCATCTTTTTAAGAAGGATTAACACCTAAAGATAGGCAAATGGTGGAATTGATATGCAATGAAACTTTTCAAGATAAAGATTTTGATAAAACAATTGAATACTTAGACTTGTTAGCTAAAAATGTTTAAAATTAGGATACCGCAGGTACTTATGAGTTACTGGGTAAAACTCAATCTCATACATCTAGTGGAGGTATGTACAACCTTAAGGAAGATTATGACCTCCAAGCCAAGTTTGCATCTTTAGCTAGAAAAGTCGACGTACTATAATTAAAAAAATAGTGGTTAATTAAAATTTGTTTAAGACATTGTGTGTCAAATCCATGAAATCAATGAACACTCAACCAATAATTGTCCAACTTTGCCTTCTTCTAGGAAATACCTCCATGAACAAGCCCATTTTTTAAACAGTTTTCAAAGGCTCAATCATAACCCATACTTACAAACATACAAATATGGTTAGAGAAATCATTCAAATTTCAATTGGAAGAGTGATAATAATAATGCATAAACTTCATAATTATTACTTCAAGCACATCATAATTTCTAAAATTCTCATGGATATACACCTCTTTATGCTCCACCTCCTAGAAAAAATCTTGAGAAAACATTGTATGGATTCATGGGAAAGCAAGAGGCAATCAACACTCAAAATGCTCAAACCATGGCAGATTTAAAAAATATTCTTGCAAAATTCATATCTACTCTCAGTTTTCAAAAGAAAGGTAAGTTTCCATGGTAACCACAGCAAAATCCCAAGGAGCAATACAATCCAATATAAGTAATTCTGGAAGCAATGATTAGTACTTAAAAGTGCATTTTTATTAAGGTTTTATATCATCATTTTGCACTTGAAGTATCAATAACTACTTAACTAAAGCATGTTTTATAATAACGTATCTAATAATATAAGATACCTTTAATTTATGGTAAATGTTTATTTTAAATACAGGCCTATCACATAAATGAAAGGATTGATTGATGAATTTAAGAACTGAAATTAAAAGGACAAAGAGATGGCCAAACTTATAAAAGAGATGTCGGTGCAATCCAAACCGGAACACTGTTCGGTAATTGGGTCATATTTAGAGCTGTAGATCTTAGATTTTGATCTACTTTATATGGTTGAAAAGGTAAGACATAGGCTTACAACTTTCATATGGAGCCCAAGATCTAAAAAGGCCATTTTCAAGTCCAGATTGTAGCAACAAAAAAGAAGTCCGAATCTATCTTCCAACCTGAGCATTGTTCAGTATTTTGGCCATATCTGGAGTTCTAGAAGTCCAAATGAGTTGAATGTTTTACACAAGAAAGATGAGACAATTTCCTACAACTTTCATGTTTTTGAGTGACTCCAATTTTGACGTTATCAATGACGTTTTGGGCAGATAAGAGAAGATAAGGATTGTCACCAAGTCAGGAGTTGGCCACCCACTCATCAATTAGTCATCAAATCAATAGTTCCCAATTTTGGCCTATAAAAGGAGGCATTTGCCATGCATTTAGGCATCTTGGTTTCTAAATCAAGATCATGCTCTTGCTTTCTCTCTTAGTATGTTTTGCAATGTTTATGCTTTGCTTTCATTAATATCAAGTTTATGCCTTTCATTTCCTTTCATTTACTTAGTTAACTTTTATCTTATTTATGTTCTTATTTTGTTTATTTATTTTTCTTTCTTTCATTATGTTTAGCTAAGTTTGTTATGTTAAGGTGAAAAGGTTACACTAATGGTGTAAGAATAAGTATAGTATAAACTTAATATGGACTTTAATGTTTGATACTAACATGTTTTGTATTTGTTATCTTGTTCACTCTTTAATACTTTGCTTGTTAAATGACTCATCTCGATCTATGTTGTATAACACTTGGTACAACAAATGCTTGGCACTTTCATAGCCCATACTGTATGGTATAACCGACACCTGATCTATGAAAGGAACTTGATTTGTTGTTAACATAAGTTATAATCATGAATCCTTGACAAGATTTATAAGTATTAGCATTAATTGAATAAGATGACTAATGTAATCATATTAACAATCTATAATCTGATTGGAACCTCCTTTATGTGTGGTTTCCAATTGAATAATAAGAGTTTATACTATACTTGTTTGACATACCATTAGTGGATCCTCTAACCTTGACATTTGTTATTATCATTGTTTAATCCTTACATTAATATTTCATCTCCAAGTTCTCATCATCTTCTTCTTCTTCTCTTTCTTTATTATTATTATTATTATTATTATTATTATTATTATTGTAGTTGTTGTTGTTATTGTTATTATTGCTATTATTGTTGTTTATAATTTGTACAATTAACCTCCATGTGGTTCGACCCGGTCTTGCCGGGTTATTTATTACTTCGACACTCCTGCACTTCGGAGAAGACATCAATCTTTTAGTCGTGTCAGCCAACATATGGATCAAGTCAAATCAGTCACTACTCTTTGTAGTGGTAAGGTTATTGAAAAACTCACTCTTAAATCTTGTGAGAAAGATGATGAGTCAATCTATGAGGGTAAGGAAGGGGTTAAATCTAAATATTATAAAGAAAAGACTAATTCCCTGCCGGCACTTTCATTTCCTCATGCCATGACCAAATAAAGAAAAGTTAATCATAACTTTGAAATCTTTAAAACTTTCAAACAATTAAGGTGACACGACCAAAAGATTAATATGTTCTTCTAAGTGCAAGACTAGGGTCGAATGACAGGGAGGTTAATTATATAAATTATAAATAATAGTATATAACAACAACAACAACAACAACAACAACAACAACAACAAGAGTAGTAGTAGTAGTAGTAGTAATAATAATGATAATAATAGTAATAATAATAATAACAATAACAATAATAATAATAATAATAATAATAATAGAAGAAGAAGAAGTTGATGAGAACTTTGAGATGAAAGATCAATGTGAGGATTAAATAATGATAACAACAAATGTAAAGTTAGAGGATCCACTAATGGTATTTCAAATAAGTATAATATAAACTATTATTACTCAAATAATTGGATTATAAATTATTAATATGATTGCATTAGTTATCATATTTGAATAATATTTATACTTGTAAATGTTGTCAAACATTCATGATTATAATTTATGTTAACAACAAATCAAGTTTCTTTTATAGCACAAGTATCGGTTACACCATACGGTTGGGCTATGAAAGTTTCAAGTATTTATTATGCCAAGTGTTATACAATATAAATCTAGACTGACCATTTAACAAGCAAAGTATTAAAAGTGAACAAGATAACAAATACAAAACATGTTAGTATCAAACATTAAGGTCCATATTGAGTTTACACTATACTTATTCTTACACCATTAGTGTAACCTTTTCCCTAGGACATAATAAACTTCGTTAAATATAATGAAGAAAAGAAACATAAACAAAACAAGATAAGAACATAAATAAGATAAAAGTTAACTAAGTAAAGGAAAGGAATTGAAAGGCATAAATAAAATATTAATGAAAACAAAACTTAAGCATTACATAAATAGCTCCCAAGTCAGTTGACTTTAAGGTATTAGGTGTTAAAATATCCTTTCAGGCTTAATTGCTTAGGTTAGGGAGGCTACGAAACCAAACTTATTTACGTTTTTATTATCATTATTTTTTTGTTTTTTTGCAATTTATATACTATCCATTTCCCTTAGTTATTACCTTTAATAAAAGAACATAAATAATATAATAATCCAATATGTAACCCATTATCATATGTTAAAGTGTGTGTGTGAAAATGAAGGTTTAAGAATACTTGTTAAAAGAGTATATGAGCATAATTAAGTGATAATAATGCGAGAGTTTGTAAACCTGAATATTTCAAGAAGTATTTTGATAGACCTTATTATGAATATTGCAAATAACTATTGAAAAATATTAACCAAAATACGTCTTAAGAGTCAATAAAATTCCTCCTTATACTGTCATTTTAGTAACAACAGTTTGCAACTGGTTTATGAAAAAAAAAACAGTTAATTTTTTTTTTAATATCAACTACTATCCTCTCCCCCCAACCAAAATGAGACATTGCCTTTAATGTTCTAAGGTAAAAGATAGAGTATAGAAGACATCATTTGAAACACTGAACACTGACAAACCTAAAATACACCTAAACAAGTATAAGAAAGAGCAAAATAAAATAATATACTATTAAGAAAACCAAAAGACACAAGGATTCACAAACAAAGGCTCAAATCCAATCTAAACTTTTTACAGCTTTTCTTAATTGATCAATTTATGCCACTCATAGATGGATCAATTACAGGAGTGAACGATTGTAGTTGGTCAATCAACTATTTAACAATAGCAGTAGAGAATATGATTTGTTGTGCCGAAGATGTTAGAAATTCCTGTTTCACAACATGATCAAGAAAAGACAATAATTTATCATAAAAACCATTAACATTTAACAGACCTATGAGTTTATAGTAAATATGCAGTTAAGTCCAATAGGTAATATGAAAGATCTCTTCCAATGTGCCTAGACCATCTAGTAAGGCAATAAAGGCATCAACGTGTTTAAACATTGCATTCATTTGATCAAACGTTGTAGAGACATGTAGTTCCTCTCCAATTGTTTTTCTAATGATGTTTCCTTGTGCTAAAGCTTTAAGGACAACCCACATAACTCCACTAACTCCTAAAAATACAGCTATTAACACTCCTACCATTAACCAAAGGCTACCTCTCCTATACAATAAATGAATCTTTCTCTTAGCTAGTACTTAACCAAGATGATTTGTTGATTCTAAAAACTCTATTTCTTTTCCAGGATTGGATCCACCGAAAACACAAATAATTCATATGTGATGACTTAACAAACTTGCCATTTCTATACACTTTTATATTTGTTGAATGTATGGGTTGAGTAGAAATAAAGGGAAGGAAGAAAACATTTTATAAATGAGAACTTGAAAATGCAATCATACCACCTATATGTAGGCCAACTGGAGTCTCATACTGTCTCTTTATTTATTTATTTATTCATTTTATTTTTATTTTTATTTAAAAAAACATATGTATGTATAGGTAGTTGTAATTGTGGCTCACATCTTCCTTTGGTTTTACATTCAAGGACGACTTAAACGCCCTCTATGGGTCAGAGATAAGCTTCCCATCCAGTTTTCTTAAAAACTAGCAAATAGGGTCTTTTTTAGTTAGATTCCCAAGACTATATCAAGCATGTTCTTTATGGAATAGTAGGCATACATAATGAATTGTACGATGCACATCTCCACTAGGATGCATCTCAAGAGTTAATAGAAGGTCATCTAAAGACTCCTTACTCAAGCCATCCTTAATGAATTGTATTTTCTCTTCATGGTTTATAAATATCATTCCTAAAGAACGACATTATGCATTACAAGTCCATCTAACACATCAATAATAGACTTTCAGTTATTTTGCATAACGTTTCTTTGCAAAAGTGTTTTTACCTGTTCCAGACATGTGTGAAATGAAGAAATTAGAGGACTTACCTGATAATCAGACCTTAGCTTTAATTAGCTAGCAAATATCTTCAGAAATTTCATGATTCATTAACAATCGCAATGCTACACATCTAGCATGGTAAATTTTTGTAATCGCATTCTGAGGCAGAATGGGAAAATACTTTTTTAACTTTTCAAGAGTGGTGTTAATTTTTTAAGATGAGAAGTGAAAAAGTGATGCAAAGAAAAGAGAAGGAACAAGGAATTAAATAAATATATACATAGATATCATTTATCATAGGAAACTGAAAGAACTAACTAAAGAGTCATGAAGTACCGTTATCCATAATTTAACTAGTGTAAGAGAAACTAGCAAAACAAAAATCATAAAAAAAAAAAAAAGAAACATAGAAACAATGTGAGGAAAAAAAATATCAATCTTTATATACAAGATCACCTAATTCAATAGAGTCATTTTCAATTGAAAAATTGTTAAAGTAAACTTTCAAAGGATGTTCATTTACCTTGAAAAATATTGTCATTCTTTGGATTTTCGATATTACAGGCCCCATATGGATACATATGTTTCACAATAAAAGAACCGCTCCATCTTGATCTTAGTTTTCTAGGAAATAAACGGAGTCTAGAATTATAAAGTAAGACTTTTTGACCAACATTTAATGTTTTTCTTAGTATCTTCTTGTCATGAAACTCTTTAATTCTTGCTTTATGAATTCTTGAATTTTCATATGCATCATTTCTTATTTCTTCAAGCTTATTTATTTGTAATTTTTGCAGCTAACTAGCATCATCAATATTTCAATTGAAAGCTCTAATAGCCCAATAAACTTTATATTCAAGTTCCACAAGCAAGTGACAAGGTTTTCTATAGACTAGTATGTAAGGTGACATACCTAATGATGTTTTATAAATAGTTCGATAAGCCCAAAGTGCATTATTAAGTCTTAAAGACTAGTCTTTCGTACTAGGGTTCACTATTTTCTCCAATATCTATTTGATCTTCTTATTAGCAAGCTTTACTTGTCCACTTGTTTAAGGGTGATAAAGGTTGACAAGTTTATGTGTGATTCCATATTTCTTCATTAAAGACTCAAATGACTTATTGCAAAAATGTATTACACCATCACTTACCAGGCTCGAAGGATTTCAAATTGATTCAAGATATTTTCTTTCAAAAAATTTATCACTATTTTGTGATCATTATTTCGACTTGGAATTACCTCTATCCATTTTGAAACATAAACTACTACTACTAATATGGACAAGAAACCAAATAATAGAGGAAATGGACTCATGAAATCTATAACCCAATAGTTAAAGGTCTTAATGATAAGAGTAGGATTTAAAAGCATTGACACAACCAAAAGATTAATATTTTTTTCCAAGTGCAGGAGTGTCGAAGTAATAAATAACCCGGCAATACTGGGTCGAACCATAGGGAGGTTAATTATATAAATTATAAACAACAATAATATAACAACAACAACAAGAATAATAATACTACTAATAATAGTAATAATAATAGTAATAATAATATCAATTAATAGTAATAATAATATTAATATTAATAGTAGTAGTAGTAGTAAAGAAGAAGAAGAAAAAGTTACTCAAAACTTTGAGATGGAAGATCAATGTAAGAATTAAATAACGATAACAACAAATGTCAAGGTTAGAGGATCCACTAATGGTATGTCAAACAAGTATAGTATAAACTTTTATTACTCAAATGGAAACCACACACAAAGGAGGTTCCAATCAGATTATAAATTGTTAACATAATTGCATTAGTCATCTTATTCGATTAATGCTAATACTTGTAAATCTCATCAAGCATTCATGATTATAACTTATGTTAACAACAAATCAAGTTCCTTTCATAGCTCAAATGTCGGTTATACCATACAGTTTAGGCTATGAAAGTGCTAAGCATTTGTTGTACCAAGTGTTATACAACATAAATCAAGATTAGTCATTTAACAAGCAAAGTATTAAAGAGTGAACAAGATAACAAATACAAAACATGTTAGTATCAAATATTAAAGTTCATATTAAGTTTACACTATATTTATTCTTACACCATTAGTGTAACCTTTTCACCCTTAAGTGTCCTGCCTGAGACAGATTGTATTGTTGGTTTTGTCTTAAATTATTAAAAGTTTATTGGTTTATATTATGATAGTCTTCTTGTAATATTTCTGACTATGACATCAATGAATATTAAACTACATATATTTATAACTATAGCACTGATAAATATTATAAAGACAAAAAAATATATGGTATTCTTGACTCTAGCATCAATGAATAAACCAGTAAAATAAATTTAAATCAATGCATACATATTTTTTTTATTGTTTTTAGAAAGAAAAAAATACGTATCATATATGAGATTTACATTTCACAGTAAAAATTCAAAGATCAATTATATAGTGAAATACTTAAAAAACATTACAAAGAACCTACTAATAAATTCAAAACTAGGCCTGAGGCTCAGGCCTTGCCCGACCCCAGTTTTTTTTTTTTTTTTTTGGGTTGGGTCAGCTAGCCTATATGGGCAGGGTTGGACCCAGTCGGTCCAGCTTGATCACTTGTTCAAACCAGTGACCTAGTTGGTCACTATACCTGCACGTGTGAATTACTAACGCATGCTTTGCATAGTAATAGGGTAATTATTTTGCCTTTGTCTAATGTTTTAGTACCTTTCATGATCCATTTGCCAACATAATTGCAGATGTTGCATTTATGCGTAGTAAATTGCACTTTATAATTCTCATCACAAAACTAGCTTATGTTTAGCAAGCTAACTTTAAAATCATTCATAAATAAAATATTATGAAAAATAAGTAAACCAAGAATTTCAACATTTTTTTTACCTTCAGTGGTAGCTAAGCTTCCATCTCCAAAGATCATTAAACCACCATTCATGAATTGACCTTTATCTCCTGACATATATCTAGAACAACTACTATCTAAATACCATTAATTGTTATTCATAGTTTTTAGTGCAATGTGTACTACTAAACATATTTTCTTTTTCTAAACTACCCATTGATTTTTCATTTTTGTTCTAATAGGACTTTTAGTTTCATTAGATTTCTCACAACTTATTGACTTATTAATTTTTTTTTCTATAATACATAATTGATTTAAGACTAAGTCAACTTTGTACTCTAGATTTTGATTTTCACTTGTGAAACAATTTTTTTTACATGTCCTTCAATTTAGCAATGTTGATATGTAAGGATAAACTTACCTTTTTAAACGTTGTTTGATTTGTCTTCTGCATCTTCTGGCATGAAAGGTTTCTACCCTTTGCAAAGGTAATTCTTTTCGAGGAGGAAGATACATGCATATTGTTTATGGATTTTTCATGTTTCATGTATCCTAATCCTATATGATTAGTACAGACCCTTTGAGCTTTCAACAATTCATTAAGTTTTTGTGTTGTTGACGATTCTTGTGATTGTTTGCATATAATCAGCTCATTTTCAAGTGCTTTGACTTTCCTGAGAGATTTAGATATCTCTACTTCTGACAAGTTAAAGGCTTCTGCTAGATTGCTCTTCTCATTCTCCATATTTATCAGTTTATTGAACAATTTCTTATTCAATTTCTTGACTTTCAGTACTTCTTCACACAAGTCATCATGTGTTTCCTGTAACCTTCGTCATGATTGGCAACAACAAAAATAATATTTGAATCACTCTAATTTATAACAGTTTGATCTATATTAAAATTAAATGATATCTCAATAGTTTTTTCATGTTAGTAGATCCATTAATAGTGTTAGAAAGAGCAACAAAAGTACATTCATTATTAGATGATGAATTAGAATTTTTAGAGTCATACTCATCACTTAAGGTGACATTAAGAGCTTTTTCTTTATTTCTTTTGAAATTAGGACATTTACTTCTCAAGTGACCATTTCCTGAACTTTCAATATTTTCCTAGATTTAGTTTAATTGTACTACTTTATTTTATGATTCATTTCTTTTGACAAAATCATTTACCTTTTTTACCTAATCAATTTTTTTCTTCATTTCTTTTGACAAAATCATTTACCTTTTTGACCTAATCAATTTTTTTCTTTTTAAACATGAATTTTTTGAATTCCTTAGCTATTATAGCTATATCTTCATTATTAAGATCATCATTAGAAGAGTAGTTATGTTTTTCCTTTAAAGATTTAAGTGCAATGGACTTACCTTTCCTTTGATGAGGCAATGTAGATTCATTTGTTTACAAGTAACCTATTAGTTCTTCAACACATATAATATCAAGATCCCTACTTTCTTTAATGGTTGTTATCTCTAGTCGAAATCTTTTAGGTAAGGATCTTAGGATCTTCCTTACAATTCGTGTGTCCTTTATTTTATCTCCTAGATTGAAGTATTGAGTTGTGGTGGTGAATTCAATTTTAACATCTTGAATCAGGAAAAATAGATCTCACTCATATAACATGAACTTCCTCTTATACCACTTGAAAGTCCATTTTCCTGTTTACTACTTGTTAATAAATGATCTGATAATACTTTGCAAACATTAATCAATAACCAAATAAATAAAGAATGCAAAAAGCTTAAATGCATAAGGTATTTGGTTACAAAGAAAAAACCTTTTGAACTCTTCAAAAGATAAAATAAAAAAACCCTTCGAGGCAATCAAACCCAGGATAGATAATTTTTTCACTAGTTTGAATGATTATAAAAGGAGTATCTTTGAATACAATATTTTGTATTATAGTGAACCATGTTATATCTCTTATTGTAGCAGCTTGTTAGTACATCTAATGATCTTTAAACTGTTGTCATCCTAGTTGGAACCTCTAGTTGCTAATAGTTCATATAGAAACTCCTCTTAGAAGTCTGTAGGCTCTCTAACTCTTCAGGAACTAATTCTCCTTGAGAATTATCTAGACACTCCTTATGTGTTAAAAGTATATGATCCAAAACTCTTTGTAAACTCTTTAGCTGGTAGGTACATTGCTTCAATGTAATTGATGCTTACATAATGAGACTTTCCTTTGAAGCACATGATGCACTCCTTTCTTCAAACTTAGCCTTCCTTATATACATGCCCTATATGATAAGGATAAGGATAATCTTCAAGTTTCTTAGTTTGTCATGTAATAGACTTATAACATGTTTTACAGAAACATTAATAAAGTTATCTTCAGATAATTATAAATAAAATAATGCTAACGAATCTTAATAAACTTTTATATTAGCCAAATTATCTTTTTACCAATTATGAAACAATCTTCACAAATCTAAGCCAACAAAATGGCATGTACAAAAAACATATTTAAATTCAATAATTGATATTTAATTATCATTAAGGAACAATTCTTAAAAACACACACACACACACACACACACACACACATATATATATATATATATTATTTTCTACCAATTTGCCTTTTTATTTTTTAGAATTGATTTCTTTTTTTTCCTTTGTATTCTAAGTTGTTTTTAGTTAGTTTAGATCATTAAAAAAATCTCTCTTTTAATTATCTATCATTTAAATTGCATATTAGTTGATTTCTTAAGGTAGTATATTTAATGCATCTTTACATGGTTTGCTTAAATCTAAATTTAAATAGCTTGTCTTGATTGAGTAGTTAAGTCCAAATACTTGTATCTTTATGGGACAATACCATTATTTTCTATATTACAAATAATTAATTTTAAAAGTTTAAATTTGCATGACTTCAAAACTCATTAGGATTGTAAGAAACAATAACTAAGAGACTAGTTTCGATTGTCTCTTTATAATACGTAAGTAATTATTCATTTAACACTTAAATCTATTTATGCTTAGATAAAACTAGTTTGTATGTCCAAACTATGTTAGAGGGGAGGGGGGAGTTTTTTAAACATAAATAAAATTTTCAAGTTTCTTGAATTTTTTTAGCATTGTTATTAAACCCAAACATACAATTGTTTTGAATTATATTTTTACAAAGATAAATTTTCCTATCAACACATCTCTTATTCATCTTAGACGATACAATGTTTTTAATTAGAAGCATTATTTCTATTTTATATAATAATAAAAGTAATAATTGTCAAAGCAAGTTAAAAAAACATATTGAAGTGATATACCCATATTTTATGTGGTTGAAAGCTAACAAATCATAAATATGTTGAAGTCATGTTTCAAATCTATTTAAACATTTTAATAATAAACAACCTATTTCAATCAAGATTTTATGAACCATTTATTATTAGTATTTTTATTTTCAAATCAAATACATAATAATTGAAAAAAATTAGTGAAATCCAAATAAAAATTATAAAATTATTTAAAAATCATGTCAAATTTAAAGAGTAAGTGAATTTGGTAATTTTTTTCAAAGTGTAAAAAAATCAAAGAAAGAAAAAGTTGAAAAAAAAACAAAAAAGCAGCAAGAGGTCAAGCCCACTCGCCTAACCATACTTTAATTTTTTTACTTAGGGTTTGTCTCTTATTCTAAAAAAGAATTTTGATAGATGGTATATCATTTATCACAATTTAAACATACAAGTGCCCACTCCAACTCTCAAAACTACGATATCTAGGTCGTCATGCATGCCTACAACTTGAATTTATTATGAATTGATTAAAAATATATTTTAAGATGCTTTAGTATTTATATGAATGACTTAGAAATTAGTATGTGGGATTGTCTTTATTTAACTTGTATTTAGATTATTTTTCTTAATTAGCTTATGACTTATGATTTAATTAGCACTTTACTATTTAGAAATCATGATTCTAGATGAATTCTATTATTTAGATAAGTTTTGATTAGAAATCATTTCCTATAATGTTTTTAAATATAGATCTAATATAAATAAGGATGTTTGATTTAATTTAAAATCATTTAAATTCAGACTATTCAAACTTTTAATAAAATATTAGAGATTTTTTCTATTCCTCTACACTGTTTATTATTGAAACCTTAGGGCTTGAGAACCCTAGATTTTATTCACACCATATGCCACATCAATTAGTATCAAAGTAGGTTGGTTTCTTTAATGAATGGAAAGCATAGCAACCACTCTGTGATGTAGGAGTGCATACCTTTTTGGGCTTGTGCAGGCTTAGGAGTAAGAATTTGATTGTTAAGAAGAAAGGTTTGATTGTTTGGAGCAAACCATAGTAGATTTAGCTCAGCTAATGAGTAACGCAAATAAGAATCATCAAGAGAAGATGAACATGCTTAGAAACTTATCTTGAGGCAAGATAAATCCCAAACTTGTTCTTGAATTTGATGAGATTTCATTTTATAATAGAGAATTTCCAAAGAAAAGATTTATTAACTAGTTGAAAAGGTTGCAAGCTTATTTTTATTTCAATAAGATTCCTTCTCATCAAAAGATAGGACTTGTCATGCACATAATATTTTATGGTGCTAGAGAACGGTGGTTTGAATTTTAGACTTTAGAACTTGTATTGGTATGCCTTTAATTTTATATCAGCAATATTTGAAACAATAATTAATTTTAGAGTTTATATAAAATGATTATGAAGAGATACTATATTGGTCAAATAAACAATTAGATTGTTATTATTTATCTTTTGTTCAACCTTTTAAATAGCAAGGGAAAAAATTATGGAGGAGATGGTATCTCTCTTCATAATAGATAGTTTTAATACCATAATAGTGACAATAATAATAACATTATTGCAAATACTACTCTACTTATCAATATTTCATCTATTAATGATGAAGAAGAAATCAAATAAGCTTCTAAATTAGTATCACATGGTGATTCTCAAATTCTTAAAGTACTAAAAGAAAAGTTGGTTGAAATTGCTTAAAAAACTAAAATTGACATCAAAGAAAATTTTATTGTAGATGTGTCATCCAAACCAAGCTCATCCATGTTGAATTAGTATTGTGAAATTGATTAAATTAGATATTTCAACTAAAATTGTCAATCATCTCAAATGATGATTTTATAAAAGATTGATTTTTTTAGGTCTTGAGAATTTTTGCTTAGATTAAAAATTTCTACATAAATGTATCTTTGTTAAAATTAAATTTAAAATATTTAAAATTCGTTACCTTGTGTATATATTTGTAACAATTTTATATTCAAAATATTTATTTCTTCAAAGATTGATATGGAACATTTTCTTTAATATTGCTGGCCTAATAACATTTATTGCATTATTTCATTAATGATTATGATTTTTAAGTTTTGTTAAGTTTAAAAATCCATGACACAAAATTAAACATGATTTTTAATCCGATTATTAAATTAAACTAAAATTTTAATCCAATCATTAAGTCAAATCAAAATTTTAAAGTCATTTCCTTTTAAGTTTAAAATTCACGAAATCAAAGACAAGAAAAAAAAAAACCCTTAAAATAAAGCTGAAAGTTATTGTGCAAAATTATATTTATTTACCATGTATTTGAATTCCTTTTTTCGTTAGCATTCCTTTTTTGTTAGCTTAATACTTTTAATTTAATTAAGACTTCACTTTTTAGAAATCTTAATGCATTCTATTTGCTAAGTAATTAGAAATTCTTTTCTATAAGATTTTTTAATCTAAAACTAATATCAATAGAGTTATCTAGTTTATTTTAAGAATATTCAGATCATACCATTCAGCATTCACACTTTTAACAATACGCGAGATATTTTCTTCATGTTTCTATAGTGTTTAGGCCTGCAAAAAGAATCCTAACTTTTATCCACACTATACACCGCAACTACATACAAGTTATTCTGCAAAAAGCATATACCAACAAGATTATTTCTTTTATAGATAAAATTTGCAACGTTCAAGCTCTTGTAGTGTACAGATCATTTATATATCATTAACACAACTACAGCTGGTAACAACACCTGCAGGGTTTCCATTTCAATTATGGTCTTAATTAGCACCGGTTCAGTCAACAGCAGACCCATTGATCTGTGCCTGGTAGTGCGAATATGAATCATGAGCTAGCGTCTGGTTGTGAATGAAAAATGGTGTCAGTTCAATTACCAAAATCGTTATACAATCAAGAAACATGTTGAAAAATGCCATCATACCTGCTCTTGTGAACGGAAGTACATGAATGGGGTATAGTGCAAGAAATTTGAGACCCTCGAGGTATATATATCAGCATACCTGCAATTAAAATTAAGCATATCATTTTCAAGAACATTGAAATGGAAAAAAAAAAATTCAAACACAACCTTATGCAGAGAATGTATTATGGACTTTCAAGAGAAAGCACTTACTTCTCTATTTGTCTCATTAAGTGGCTTTTATCCCACAGACCTGCACGAGAAAGAAATCCCCACCTGTTGCAAAAAGAGAATTCTTTGTCAAATACGCCTGAACAGAAAACAAAGATGCACTGAGGAAACTGAGTCGCTATAATTTTCATGTGACAGTGATACAGCTATGCCTAGAAAGAGGATGCTGCTGTTTGATTGACAACTGACAAAGGATATCCAAGCTAAATATCGAGTACTGATGCAAATAGAGTGTAGAAAGTTTATAGAAGGGGGAAAGCCTAGCGGTACAACAAGCACGTCTATTTGGCTTGACACTAATTGGAGCTATCCTAGACTGCTTTACTAGTTAATAGAATAAGACTTTGGGGTGTCTAAATGCCTGGGGCAGTTAGTAGTTTTTATTTTTGCCAAGGGTAGTTTTAAAATTTTCAAAAACCAGTCAACTTCTTTAGCATTCAGGTAGTGACTTCCCAACTAGCACCAGCTACGGTGCGTGCACCTCCTTATTAGCCTATTTATATTGGTTGTAACCCCCACTTTTGAAGGATGGCTTAAGCGAATGAAATTAAGATCTTCGAGGTTGGTATGTGATTGATCTTATCTTAGGAGTGATGCCTAAGAATTCCTAGGAGTGATTTCTAGGAGCCCTAGTGTGATTCTAGGTTTGTTTTCTTTCTTTTAACCTACTAGTTGTTCCTTGTTGGTTTACTTTTCTAAAGAACAACCTTATGATAAACAAATCCCAATCCTCAACTAGAGTCCATTTCGTTATTTACCAACCAACCATAGTATTTAGGTGCTGTAATTCAAGATCCTGCATCACCTAACCACTCGTGTAACCGGGCAGGTAAGTAGTTCTACAATTGAAACCATCCATGCCAGGTTACCTTTCGCTGAAAAGCTCTCCATCTGCTTCTAGCATTGGAGCAATTTTCTCATCCAGTCTTTGCATAACAATCAATAGCTTTTGCATGCTTTCTGTGAGTTCTTGATCATCCATGTTAGTTGCAGCAAGGGTCTGAGAGTACACAAAATAAAGCAAGATAAACCATACAATCAGCAGTTCCTTTCAACTCATTCAGTCAAGAAATTTTCACTTGCACTTAGAGATGATGCATCTCATGCTTTAGAGTATTTTTTCAAGATGACATAGTTATCTAATACAACCAGTCCAACTAAATTTTCTTTTTAAAGCCATCAGCTACAATAGGGATTTATATTTCTGCAGGTGTGGCATGGTACACTAAATTGTTCATACGAGCAACTGATAAGTTCATTTGCAGTGGATTGCAAAGAACCTCAGGTCAAGTACTGGTAACACCAAGGCATTACAACTATATGGAGCACATGGAGACTGAAACATGCTTAAAATAGTAAGAGATCAATAATTTAAACAAGGAAACATGCTCACTTGAGCAGGACGCCCTGTATTTCTCCTTTGCAGAGCTAGCCGAAGTTGATTAAAGAGATCCCCCACCACCTCCTTTTGATTAATAAGCTCAATCAGTGTGGCCCGATGATCCCTACTATGAATCAGAGCACTGTACTGCAGCTCAAGAATTTAACACAACAAAAAAGAAACACTTATCAGTATTTCATATGGTTCTTAATAAAAAACTATACAAGTAACATGAAAAATTACTTGAGGCTCAACTCCAGAAAAGCTGCTTTTAGCACTTTTCCTAATAGTTTCAATACAATTTCTTAAGTCAATCTATAATTTCAGTACAAGAAATTCTGAACTCCAACCTCTTCTTCCAGTTCTCGACAAATCAATGCTGTTCGCCATAGTTGATGGACTTTAGATTGACTCACATCAGTGTATATATGATCACCCACATATAATATTTCATCCCCATGGATATCTAGGGAGTTTTCAACCATCTGAGCACTCCCACCAGAGTACAATCCACCTGTAGAAGAAAATAAAGAACTTAAAAGATTGATGATTAAGGGACATTGAACAGTACAATAATACAAGTCTTGTTGGTTCATGGCAGAAGAACAATCAGTTCTAAACAATAATGAAAAGGAGAATTTCTAGACTTCCTGTCCAAAAATAATGCATTTGCAGCAAAATTTTATAGATAACAATTGCATATGAAAGATATCATCCCCATTTCAATCTGTGTTCATCTAGTACGGCCGGTAATTCATGATGACTGTCAAAATCAATATTACCAGATCCTTCTTATAATCAATACTTGACCATATTTACAGCAAAATTTTAAGCAAGTGTTCATGCATGAACAGGATCCGGATCCAAACACAATCATGGCACGTTTATGTTCGTTTGACAAAAATTCTACCATACAAAATGCACTGGTGTAGTGATAAAACTAGGACATGAAGCATAATTCACCTTTACAAGCTTTGAAGCATGGACGCATTAAACCCTCACCTGTCACCACCTCATACAATGGGTGTGACATTTGAAAGAATTCTGGCTTTCTTGCAGATATTATCACCTATGTAAGTAAAGAATAACAAGAAATCATAACTCATAAGTTACCAACGTTTCATGAATGTCAAGGAGATCCATATCTTGCACAAGAAATAAAAAAATAAAACAAATAAAAACTATTTACTATATGAGTAACAATGGAGAAGGCTCTAAGCCTAGGGCTGGTATGATACAAGGGAAAGGAATGTGGTGAGAATCTTTCCATTTCTGGTCATGCTGATGATACTTGTAATATGCTATCCAGAAGAAAGAAAGTGTAGGCCAAGTTATTCGCTTTAAACTTTATGAAGCCTTATGTTATGGGACATAAAGAAGGTAATCACTTGGCATGAAAGCTGACAAAAAAGGCGCACTCACCATGTCAAACAGATCTCGCCAGCCCATATCATTTGGGAGGAATCTGTTAAACGAATGCTTCATCATTTTGTCCGTGTAATGATAATCGGAGTTTGTAATGAGTAGAAGCTTTTTGCCAGCCTGTCACAGGAAAATCTCCAAACCCAGTATAAGATTATGATAATGTTGTCCTTATTCAAAGATGACAAGTTCCAAGATATACCTCCTTTTGATCTAACAGCGCTAAAGGTAATTCTGGATCAGGCTCCACAAACAATTCAGGATTTGACATGATCTCACTCTGTAAAATGCCATCAGTCAGTACATCTTTTGTGGACCGAATTACCATAAGCACTGCAAAATGAACTCCCGTTAATATATTCACCTTAAGCTGACCCTCAACATGTGCCCGAAATAAAGCCTTTCCAACAGCCTGAAAATCTTGTCAAGTATCAGAAAAGGAAAATACAAATCCCTAATGACACTTGAGTCGTTGCAATTAATAATCTACAAAACATGCCTTGTAAAGTCCTCTATAGTCAGGTGGACATATTTCAGCTGATATAGCTCCTTCATCATATCTATCTACCATCTGAAAGTGGAATCAAAAGGGGCTATGACAGATTAACATGTTGTCACTTTCACGAGCAAGCATATTGTTATGAATTAGATGGTTCATAAAAGACAATGACAATAACAATAACACTTATTAAACTAATGGTACTAACACATGTGTGTCCTCAAATAGTCCTACTGATGTTAACCTATCTGATTTTGGGTTGGCAATATAAATTGATAATGTTTAGTGTCAGTCCATGAGCTAGCTTTGAGCCCAAATTTGCATTTCTTCTTTGCATGGGAAAATAAACTTATCCTATGAGGCTTTCAAGTTCAGAATATAATCTTTTCAAATTATTTAATCATGAATACATTGGAGTGTTCTACAAGAAATTATGTGGTTTTAATTTCCAGATGTCTGTTTGTATTTTAGGAAGTCAAAAACATGTGCTCGCTGAGATTTGTCTAGGCTTTTGTCCAAGTAATTTATTTGGTTCTTAAAACTGTCATCTTAGTGTTTCTCTAGAATTGGAGGGTTACTCTAAGTATATAATTATGATGCAGACCATGTATTAAGATCTTCTGGCATAAATTGAATAGAAAGTCTTTCACCTGCCTTTTTGGTAACTTTTCATGTAATGTATCTCCTATGTGAGTGGACTTTTACCTTAACTTTCTAACTCTAAAGTGGTGAGTGATCTGTATTTTTAGAGTGGTGAGCGAAAACTATTATTTGTGACCTATTACTTTGCGACATTCATACCATCCCGGTATCAAGTTGGCATCAGAGCTTTGGATTTACAACCATGGATATTCGTAGATGTCATGTGCAAGAACTCAAAAGAGACATTAATGCTTTTGAAATTGATGAAATGAGAAGGCAACTTCAATAACTTCAGGAGCGTCTTAACCAATATGAGAATCAAGACCATAATGATGAGTATGTTGATCCATCGCTTCACAGACCACATCATGATTTTAGTGTCATTTCTTCTTCTCAGCATCAAAGAAGTAATAGAGTGCCATATCAAGATTCTGATATAGAAGTTGATAATCATGAAAGTGGTTCTCCTAGTAATAATGATAAGAGGGGACATCCTCTTGATCAAGATATAAAGGAGAAATTTCAGAAAATGATGATGGAGCTGAAATTTTTGGTGATTTCAAGATTTTTTTGGATTGGAATCATTCACCGAAATTCAATGAGGATGAGGAAGATGATATTGAAGGAGAAGATCTGATGTAGAAATTTCAATCTATGATGAACCTAGGTTTGCAAAAGAAGTTCATATTACTTCAGATGAGTAGCACATTGCAGCAGTTGTTCTGAAAGTGGTTTTCCATAAAGAAAATTATGGACTGTGCGCATATGATTAAGTAGAATTTGGAAATTAATGAGATTGAAGTTAATGTTCTTGGACAGAGAATGAGTTAACTTGTTTATGTTTACAACAACATTCTAGAAACAATTTTCATTAGTTCCAAACATAATAAAACTAATAAAGAAGGGATTGAGTTGTTCATTCATGATAATTCAATAAACATCCATTATATGGAAAGTAATGAACTAATGTTAAAGGATTCAAGGCTTGCATAAAGGATTATAGAAGTGCTTCGATTGGACATCCATAAGATCAAGAAATGAACTATCTGAACTCGAGGATGAGCCTTCTTAACTAGGGGAACTTGACACGGGTTGTCCTCCAATGGTCCTATTGATTTTCAGCTACTTGAGTTTAGGTTGACAACATAAATTGATGAAGTCCTATATGAAGTTTGTTGTCAACTCATGGACCAACTTTAAGCCCGAATTTGCTTCTCTTCTTTGCATGGGAAAAGAAGCTTATCCTATGTGGTTTCAAGTTCAAAATATGATCTTTTCAGATTGTTCAACCATGCATGCATTGGAGTGTTTAACAAGAAGTTACGTCGGTTTTAGTTTTTAAACCTTCCAAGTATCTATTTGTGTTTCTAAGAATTCAAAAACATGTGCTTGTTAATATTTATCTAGTTTTCTATCAAAGTCATTTATTTGGGTCTCAATCATGTCACTTTGATATTTTCCTAGACTTTGAGGATTATTCCAAGTATATAATAATGATTGAGACCATGTACTAAGGATCTTTTGAAAAAAATTGAATTGAAGTCTTTAACTTAAACATTTTAGCAACCTATCAAGTTCTGTATCTTCTTTGTGAGTGATGGACTTATTCCCTTAATCATGTATCTCTAAAGTGATGAGTGATTTGTATTTCTAGAGTAGTGAGTTATTCAAATATGTATCTCTTCAGTTTTATATCTTAAAATAGTGAGCGAAAACCATCATTCAACTTGTTACCATCCCAAGCATATCTTGACATAATGCTCTTACTCTAGTATTGATAACGTGATAAATATACATTATTAGAAAAGAATAAGGATTACCCCAACAATCTCATGGCTTATATAGTTTAATGAAAAATTAAAATTTAGTTGAAGAAAGCATACTTTTTTTGGACATCAATTTGATGGTGAGATTTATGGAATACAACAAGATTGCAAGTCAAAAACCAACCGTCACAAAGCTGGAAATCCATAATTTGATACAGCTTTCCGCTAACACAATGAGAATGTTATCACTGCTTGAAAGAATTCCAACCTTTAGCTTTGCATTTCACATGCTTACAACTAAATTTCAGGAACTTGTGGGGTCTAACTAATTCATCTTGGATGGCTAATTGCTCTGTTCTCTCCCCTCCCTTTGTTTCCTTTCACCTCTCACCAATGTTTAAGTTACTATCAAACAATCAAAGATAAATCTGAAAGTTCAAAAATTTCATCATTCTCTGTATTGATTTCCAGCTCTTTGATTAAAATGTTTGGCAGTGCTATAAAAACCAGGTCGATAATTAGAAACCATAGTCAGATGGCTTTTGGCACAATACTCGTGTAAGCTTATCGTAAATGCCAGTTGACAATGCTGAATGAAAAACCTTGCCAACTAAATGATATGAATGTTAAATTAGTTAAGAGAAAGAAGAACCACATGAAACAGTTGGGGGAAGGGAGATCCATCAGAATAGAAAGAACAAGTTATTCGCTGCCAAAAATCTCAATGCCAAGAAAAAGAAAAGAAATTTAATTTAGCAAATTTATATGGATTGAAATAGCCCACCTGCATGTAAGCCACAGCTTCCGAGACAGAGAACAGCGTGTTTAAGAACTCCCATCGATTCTCCTTCCGCAGATCAACCAGTTCCCTCCCATACATCTCACTTCCATGCATAGAAAGTTAAGCACCACTATGGAACATATTACTCCAGTTTTTCCACATGTACCAAATCAAATATAGTTGAAGCTAGATCAAAGGTCAACTGGACTCACAGCAAAACAATGATATTTAATCTGTGTATGGCTATACATGCACCATCAAATAGTGAAGCCTGACTACATACAGGGAATAAAGGGAACTCAAAAAAGTTTATCTTGTACTCCTAAATGTCAGCAGCAGTTGTGTGATTACAATCAAACAAACATTACTCTGTGTATTTGAAGAAGGGAAAGTTAAATTCGTTATTGCAATATAACAAACACCTTAATTGCCTTTAAGCATAGCAAGTCAATAATGAAAATTATGAGGTTTAAAGTTCAAAGCGCACCTAACATCTTGAGTAGACAACATTCTGGTGCCATGCATTGCCCTTTTTACATAACCAAACCGATCTGCTTTAACTAGGTTGCCTTTCTCTTTGTCTATAACAAGACCTCTAATTACCAAGTCTGGATCAAATGCAAGTCCATCAACTGGGAAACCTATGCTTTGTAAATTTCCCATGCAATAATCATAAGCCCGTCCTTCCCAGGCCTGCAGTAGTACAAATACACATAACCAGATCTTAAATGATCAAATCCATATAAAATCAAGAGTCTAACTAAACAAAGTGAATTGATAAGAGTTCCCAGGCCTGCAGTAGTACAAATACACATAACCAGATCTTAAATGATGAAATCCATATAAAATCAAGAGTCTAACTAAACAAAGTGAATTGATAAGAGTTGGATTTCATTGATAAGTAATCATGGATAGATGTTAAGAGAACAAGGAGTCATGTTCACCTTCACATTGTAATGTATCAAAGTGTAGTCCATGTCATATCCAATGGCACTAATTGACCTAAGATTTAAAGTACGACTGCAAAATATGCCACGGGATGAATTCCTTGCTGAAGAGGGACTCTGAGAAACATTGGATGTTATTAGAATAATTAACCTTAACAAGAAAAACTTGATAGTTGGTAGACATCAAACACAGCAAAGGAAGAGCATAGGAGTTCATGTTACGAAAGTGCAAAATACTGTACTCAATTAGATTGAGAAAACACATGTAAAAACATTTCAGTAATGCAGAAGGGGTAGGTACGAAATGCTAAATGACTACCTCAGATCCAATGATTAAGCGTGAATAGCAAAAGTGAAGATTGAGAAGATGAACCAAACAAAAAACGTGAAGATTAGGGAGGTGGTGGTGATCAATGAAGATAAATTATTATCATTACAAAACTAACAAAATATAACGATAAGGAAAGAAGGCTGACCGAAATGCCCAAGTCATTAAGCAAATTCTCAGCTTCTTCAGCCTTTTTTCTAGCAACCTCCTCAATTGGACCTTGTAAAGTTGCTGGACCATCAATTCCTACATAGAATGAACAAGAAAGACCGACACTTAACTAGTAAAAAAATAATCAGATTTCAGAAAAAACAATCCCTCAGCCGAGCAGCTATTATGGTGTGGTAAATTTCAGCGGGGGAACACTCAATCAGACATTGTTAGCAGACAACAGAACATGGGCATTTGAAGAGAGAAGTGATGCGTTACCAACGGCGTCAAGATGGTCAAAGTTAAGATTCAAATCCCCTTTAGTGCTCTGTCCTAAATAATCAACCTCGTTATTATTAGAGGGTGTGACTGAGAAGACTTGTTCTCCAACACTACAACAGCATGCGAACATCATCTGAGATCTTTTAATGTTATTTGGAAACATGGGTCTTGGTTTGACATAAAGAAGAGAATTAGTGGTTGCCGCAGCAGCCATTGGAAAGCCACAGCGGGGGTCTCTTTGGAGTCGCCCCCCCAGCCATTGGAAAGCCACAGCGGGTGTCTCTTTGCAGCAAGAAGAATTTTCCCAAAACCTCCGCCGTCATAAACATAATAGTTGTTTGCTTCACTAGCGCTTCCAAGTAACAATTCAACAAGTCTATTCTCGTACTAGCAGTAAGACGTGCTGCTCTGCTTGCTATGCCTATCAGGGAGGGAAGGAGGGTTAGCGGCAGAAATATCTGGATGGATAGTTGAGGGAGGGTGGATGCTGCGCTGTAACAGATCCTCTTGTTCTATAATTACCAATACCACAGCTAGGTTGGTGTATCTGGGAGTAAAATTGTTAGTGATTCTTTAAAGTATTTTTTTTTTAAAAAAAATAATATATTAAATTATTTTTTTAATAATTTTAATGTATTAATATTAAAAATTCAATTAAATATACAAATAAAAATTATTTTAATATATTTTTAAGTAAAAGTATTTTTAAAAAACATAATGTAAGACAATGACAAACACACTATTATTAGTAAATGGAACAAAAATTTAAATTATTTTTTTACATAAAAACATCTATATAATTTTATATCATAATTTTTAAAATTGAAAAATAAAAAGAAACTATGTTTTTCTATTGATAAAATAAAAATAAAAATAAATAGAAACATATAAATTATAAAAAGAGTGATTAATACTAATAAAATATTAAAATATAAAGCTAATTTAGTAAAAAAAACAAAAATAAATGCATATATTTTACCTTCTGTAGTCTTTTTATTTTATTTACTTTCAATTATTATCAGGCTAATTTTAATTGCTAAGTGTATAGGAATCTCATTCTTGTAAATATACCGTGCAAATATAACTCATTGATTTAAATTTTAGAGGAACATATTTTTTTTATTTTTTTACAATAATTAAAACAAATATTCATAAAAACTCTAATGATTGAAATTATATGGCAAAAGTGTATTTCTTTTGTAAATTTCTCTTCTTCTTTTTTTCGTTTTAACATAACAATAATTTTTTATTTATGATTATTTTATAAAAAAATCTAACGCAACAAAAACAAATATTTGACAAAACTCAAATATTTTAAATTTAGTAACAACAAAAATATCTTCCTTTAGATAAAAACACATTTTTATTATTTTTTTAATTTCTTTTTAATTTAAGAGAGAACATGTCTTTTTATTTACTTTAATATAAATATATGATGATATGCAAAGCAATAATAAAAAAAAATATTTTAATAATTTTCATTTGTGTATATAAGGAAATAAAAGAATAGTTAATTCATGAAAATAACATAAATACAATCATAATGACATCAACAACGACAATAACAATAATGTTAACAAAATATATACTCTATCTAATTGAATAATTATGCTAACTTTTTTAGAACAAAAAAGTCATCACATTTCTTTAACATATAATTAAAAAAATTAATATTACAATGACAAAACATTACAATAAAAACCTCAAATATTATTTAAAAAAATATAAGATAATTAAATGATTTTTTTATATATCCAGTTAATTATATAAATAGTATTTAATTTTTAATTTTTTTTACATATATATAAAAAAAGATGAGGGTCTAGAGCATAAACCTAAGCATGTCTGGGTCTAAAAGGTTGGCTTATACACAACCAAGTCTAAAAGTGTGGCTTACGTATTTGGGTTGTGGAGCCCAAGCCATTTTTATTTTATAAAAAGTGAACAAGAAGTTATTTACATTGGTTGATAAAATGTAAAACCTTGTTTAAAAGAGAGAGAGAGAGAGAGAGAAATGAATCTATCTATTCTAAGTGGAAAACATGGGACAAATGGCCTAAACACTAAAACACAACCTACCACATTTAAGAGGGGATATAAATACATGGACAGGAAAAAGAGATGACTTTCCTCTCCCTCAAAGCCAACAACAACCTTAGTTGCAACAACCCCTTCTTGTAAAGAAATCTCATCCAAAGCAGTCTTACATGTTACTTCCCTTGAATACTTGAGTGAGAATAGAGTTGGAGAATAGAAGGAAAACCAAAAACATGAAAAAAGGAAGAGGTTAGAGGACCAGCTGGAACAATAGTGGAATGAGAGAAAAATCAAGAGAAAGAGGAGGAAAACCACCAAAACCTTCCCCAAATATTGTCTAGAAATCATGTGGTAAGAGTAACATCACTTCCCTACTTGTTATTTTAAGATTTTGAAACAAGGTGGGGAGGAAACATCAAGGGAAATGGACCTATGGTTCTTACACTTATAATTTCAAAAAGATTAAATAGAAAAATTGGAAAAATAGGGGTGAAAGGGAATGTAATTTCATAATCTATAACAAAAGAAATTGATTTATATTGAAGTACAAACCCTAACTAAAGGCTAGCTTATTGAAAGAATGAAAGAAGGATGGAATGAAGTGATGAAATGTGTAAGTTGTGATCTTATTATAATCTTAAAAATATGATTGAGCTGAAACATAATTTTATACCTTTATTACTGTCTTGATTTTGCATCCTAAATTGAAGAACTTGTTTGATTATGAACTAAGAGGATGGATGTGTAATTATAACATGATAACATAAATATATTTATGATAGAATTGATAAATTGCATGAGTAAACTAAAAGGAAATGAACTACAACGTTCAGCCAAGAGAAAGAACAATAAAGGAAAATTTTGTGTGATGAATATTGACACGATTAAAAGATTGATGTCTTCTCCCAAGTGCAGGAGTGTCGAAGTAATAAATAACCCGGCAAGACCGGGGTCGAACCATAGGGAGGTTAATTGTACAAATTATAAATAACAATAATACAACAACAAAAACAATAACAACAACAACAACAATAATAGTAGTAGTAGTAATAATAATAATAACAATAATAAAAATAATAATAAAAAAGAAGGAGAAGGAGAAAAAGATGATGAGAACTTTGAGATGTAATATTAATGAAAGGATTAAACAACAATAATAACAAATGTCAAAGTTAGAGGTTCCACTAATGGTATGTCAAACAAGTATAGTATAAACTCTTATTATTCAATTGGAAACCACACACAAAGGAGGTTCCAATCTGATTATAGATTGTTAACATGATTACATTAATCATTTTATTCGATTAATGCTAATACTTGTAAATCTCGTCAAGCATTCATGATTATAACTTCTGTTAACACCAAATCAAGTTCCTTTCATAGCTCAGGTGTCGGTTATACCATACAGTATGGGCTATGAAAGTGCCAAGCATTTGTTGTACCAAGTGTTATACAACATAAATCAAGATTAGTCATTTAACAAGCAAAGTATTAAAGAGTGAACAAGATAACAAATACAAAACATATTAGTATCAAACATTAAAGTCCATATTAAGTTTACACTATACTTATTCTTACACCATTAGTGTAACCTTTTCACCTTGACATAATAAACTTAGCTAGACATAATGAAAGAAAGAAAAATAAATAAACAAAATAAGAACATGAATAAGATTAAAGTTAACTAAGTAAATGCAAGGAAATGAAAGGCATAAACTTGATATTAATAAAAGCAAAGCATAAACATTACAAAAAATACAAAGAGAGATAAAGCATAAACATTACAAAAGAAATGAAAGGCATAAACTTGATATTAATGAAAGCAAAGCATAAACATTACAAAAAATACAAAGAGAGAAAAGAAGAGCATGATCTTGATCTGGAAACCAAGATGCCTAAATACATGGCAAATGCCTCCTTTTATAGGCCAAAATTGGGAACTATTGATTTGATGACTAATTGATGAGTGGGTGGCCAACTCTTGACTAGGTGACAATCCTTATCTTCTCTTGTCTACCCAAAACGTCATTGATAACGTTAAAATTGGAGCCACTCGAAAACATGAAAGTTGTAGGCAATTGTCTCAGCTTTCTTGTGTAAACAATTCAGTTCATTTTGACTTTTAGAACTCCAGATATGGCCAAAATAGTGAACAGTGTTTGGGTTGGAGGACAGATTCGGGCTTCTTTGTTGTTGCAACAATTTGGACTTGAAAATGGCCTTTTTAGATCTTGGGCTCCATATGAAAGTTGTAGGCTTATGTCTTACCTTTCCATCCATATAAAGTAGACCTAAATATGAGATTCATAGCTCCAGATATGACCCAATTACCAAACAGTGTTCCGCTTTAGATTGTACCGACATCTCTTTTCTAAGTTTAGCCATCTCTTTATCCTTTCAATTTCAGTTCTTAAATTCATCAATCAATCCTTTCATTTATGTGATAGGCCTGCATTTAAAATCAATATTTACCATAAATTAAAGGTATCTTATATTATTAGATATATTATTATAAAACATGTTTTAGTTAAGGAGTTATTGATACTTCAAGTGCAAAATGATGATATAAAACCTTGATAAAAATGCACTTTTAAGTACTAATCACACCCCCCCAACCAGCTTATTACTAGTCCCTAGTAATCAAATTGTAAAAAAAATTTTTTTGCAAATTCCACAAAGCAAGGTATTCATCATTTAACTTCCATTAATTTATCCAGATAAACAAACTCTCATTAAATTTATATATCTGCTCAATACCTCTTAACAAGATATTAATAAACCTTTCTTTTGTGCTCAATGTATCAACACATAATTATCACAAACCTTTCTTTTATACTCAATGTATCAACACATAATTATGGGGCTTTTCTTGGAAGAAAACAAAATTTTTGTTCTAATGTTTAAGGTTAACTTCCTTGGGTTGGGATTATTATTTTTGTCTTCTTTTTTTGTCTTTTTTTTTAAAAATATATACATATAATTTAAAAACATCATGCATCTTTAACCCATGTAACGAGCTTTCGGCCAATGACTCCCAGACCAGTTGGTCTTAGGGCATTAGGTATTAAGACACCCCTACGAGCTAAGTAACTCGGGTCACAGATACTGATATGTTGATAGTACAATATTTGATTCCCTTAAGCTTTTCTCCTCAACCCATGTAACAAGCGTTGGACCAATAGTTTCCAAGTCAGTTGACTTTAAGGTATTAGGTGTTAAAACACCCCTTCGGGTTTAATTGCTTAGGTTAGGGAGGCTACGAAACTAAACTTATCTACATTTTTATTATTATCATTTTTTTCTTTTTTCTTTTTTTTTCATTTTTTTCATTTTCTTTTTTTTTAATTATATACTATCTCTTTTCCTTAGTTGTTACCTTTAACAAAAGAACATAAATAATGTAATAATCCAATATGCAACTCACAATCATATGTTAAAGTGTGTGCGTGTAAATTAAGGTTTAAGAATACATGTTAAATAAGTATATGAGCAGAATTAAGTAATAATAATGCGAGAGTTTGTAAATCGAAATATTTCAAGAAGTATTATAATATATCTTGTTAAGAATGGTTACTAAGATGCGTCTCAAGAGTCACTTTATCAAAAGAGCTCCTTTACTCTGCCATTATAGTAACAACAATTATGTACATGATCAAGAAAAGACAACAACTTATCATAATATCCATTAACATTTAACAAACCTATGGGTTTATGGTGAATGTGCAGTTGAGCCCAAGAGGAAATATGAAAGATTTCTTCCAATGTGCCTAGACCACCTGGTAAAGCAATGAAGGCATCAGCATGGTTAAACATTGCATTCATTCAAGCTGACATTGTGGAGACCTGAAGTTCCTCTCCAATTGTTTTTCCAATGATGTCCCCTTGTGCTAAAGTTTCGGGGACGACCCCCAAAACTTGACTACCTCCTAAAAATGCAGCTATTGACACACCTCCCATTAACCCAAGACTGCCTCCCCCATACACTAAATGAATCTTTCTCTCAGCTAGCACTTGACCAAGATGATTTGTTGATTCTAAAAACTCCTTTTCTTTCCCAGGACTAGATCTACCGAAAACACAAATATTTCTTATATGATGACTTGAGGAACTTGCCATTTCTACACACTTCTGTATTTGTTGAATGTATGGGTTGAGTAGAAATGAAAGGAAGGAAGAGAGGATTTTATAGATGAGAAATTAGAAAGGCAATCGTACCACCTATATGTAAGCCAGCTAGAGTCTCACACACACTCTCTCTCTCTCTCTCTTTATTTATTTATTTATTTACTTTTGAAAAAGCATGTGTATGTACAGGTAGTTGTGATTGTGGCTCACATCTTCTCTTGGTTTTACGTCCAAGAATGGCTTAAACGCCCTCTATGGGTCGGGGATAGGCTTTCCATCCAGTTTTCTTAAAAACTAGCAAAGAGGGTCTTTTTTAGTCAGATTCTCAAGACTAAGTCGATCATGTTCTTTATGAAATAGTGACCATAAATCATGAATTGTACGATGCACATCTCCACTAGGATGCGTCTCAAGAGTCAATAGAAGATTATCTAAAGACTCCTTACTCAGACCATCCTTAATGAATTGTATTTTATCTTCACGGTTTATAGATATCATTCCTAAAGAACGACATTGTGTATTACAAGTCCATCTAGCACATCGATGACAGACTTTCAGTCGTTTTGCACGATGTTTCTTTGCAAAAGTGCTTTTACCTGTTCCAGGCATACATGAAATGAAGGAGTTAGAGGACTCACCTGATAATCGGACCTTTGCTTCAATCAACTAGCGAATATCTTCAGGAATTCCATGATTCATTAACAATCTCAATCTTACACATCTAGCACGGTAAATTTTTGTAACCGCATTCTGAGACAAAACGGGAAAATACTTTTTTAATTTTTCAAGATTAGTGTCCATTTTCAAATAAGAATTGGAAGAGAGATTCAAAGAATTGCAAAAATATATACATAAATATCAGTTATTGTGGGAAACTGAAAGAACCGACTTAAGTCACGGAGTACCTTTGTCCGCCATTTGACCGGGATGAGAGAAGCTAGCAAAAATCGCTCAAAAAGAAACACAAAAACAATGTAAATAAAATAATCAACCTTTATCTACAAGATCATTTAAACTAGTTGATTCATTTTCACTAGGAAAATTATCAAAGTAAGCTTTCAAACGATGTCCATTTTCCTTAAAAATATTGTCATTCATTGATTTCTCAATATCACAGGCCCCATAAGGATTTCTCTATCTTGATCTTAGCTCTCTAGGGAATGCACAGAGTTGAGAATTATAAGACAAAACTTTTTGACCAGTATCAACTTTTTGACAATTTTCACAAGTTTTGCAGAATGCATGCGTGTCTTTGAACATGGTGGGCCAATAAAATCCATTTTGAAAGATTTTTGCAGCTGTCTTTTTTGACGAGAAATAACTTCCACATGCTTCAGAATGACAAAGTTTAATGACACTACTTACCTCATTGTCAGGAATGAATCTTTGAAATATTTGATCAGGACAATATTTGAATAAGTTAGGGTCATCACAATAAAAATTCTTCACTTCGTTCAAAAACTTTTCTTTGTCTTGGGTACTCTAATTAGTTGGCAAATCTCCTAAAGCAAGAAAACTGAAATTTTTATCATACTAAGGCATTGGATTAAGAGAAAGTAAAGATTCGTTAGGAAAGTAATCATCGATTGGTGTAATGTGAGATGTCGAATTTGTTATCACTTTTGACAAAAGATCTGCATCAACATTTTCGGTGCAAATAAATCATTTGCAAATTTTCAGATTCATCCAACTCATTTTTACTTAAAGTAGATTCAAGTTGATCATAAATTAATTCGTCAATATGATCTATTTCTTGTAAATCATTATCATCTCTAGGTTGCTTGCAAATGTTGAAAATATTCATCTCCAATGTCATGTTTCCAAATGATAGCTTCATCAGTCTATTCCTACAATTAATCAATGCGTTAGAAGTTGCAAGAAATGGACGTCCTAAAATAATAGGAAATGAATTACATACTTCAACAAGTTGTGTGTCCAAGACAACAAAATCCATAGGATAAATGAATTTATCGACTTGTACTAGCACATCTTCAATTATTCCTCTAGGCACTTTTACAGATCTATCGACAAGTAAAAGAGTTATAGAAGTTGGTTTTAACTCACCTAGATTGAGATTGTGAAATACTGAATATGGAAGTAAATTCACACTAGCTCCAAGATCAAGTAAGGCTCTTTCAATTTTATGCCCTCCAATAAAGCAAGAAATTGTAGGACAACCAGAGTCTTTATATTTCAAAGCATTATTGTTCTGAAGAATAGCAATTACTTGTTCAGCTAAAAAGACTTTCTTTTTCACATTCAGTTTCCTCTTCACAGTGCATAGATCTTTGAAAAATTTAGCATAGGAAGGAACCTGTTTAATAGCATCCAGCAAAGGTATATTGATCCTTACCTGTTTGAAAGTTTCAAAGATTTCAGAGTTGTGATTGACTTTCCTTTGTTTGGTCATGGCTTGAGGAAATGGAAGTGCTGGCAAAGAATCAGTCTTTTCTTTGCAATTTTCAGATTCAACCCCTTCCTTACCCTCAAAGATTGACTCATCATCTTTCTCATAAGGTTCAAGAGAGGGTTTTTCAATAACCTTACCACTGCGCAGAGTAGTGACTGATTTGACTTGATCCATGTGTTGGCTTCCGGAACTACTTGCATTTGCATTGTATTGCCCCTTGGGATTTTGTTGTGGTTGAGATGGAAACTTACCTTTCTCTTGGAAACTGAGAGCAGATGTTAATTTTGCAAGAGTATCTTTAAAATCTGTCATGTTTTGAGCAAGTTGAGTATTGATTGTCTCTTGCTTTTCAATGAATGCATGCAATGTTTCCTCAAGATTTCTTCTAGGAGGTGGAGCATAAGGAGGTGCATATCCATGAGAATTTTAGAAATTGTGGTGTGCTTGAAATGGTAGTTGTGAAGTTTGTGCATTGTTGTTCTCACTCTTCCAACTAAAATTTAGGTGATTTCTCCAACTAGGGTTGTATGTTTGTGAGTATGGGTTGTGGTTGGCCCTTTGGAAACTGTTTAAAGCATGAGCTTGTTCATGGAGACATTCCTTAAAAGAAGGCAAGGTTGGACAACTATTGGTTGAGTGTTCATTTGTTTCACATATTTGCACACAATGTTTTCAACAGATTTTAATTGACCACTCTTTTTCAATTCTAGTTCCTCGACTTTTCTAGCTAAAGATGCAAACTTGGTTTGGAGGTCATGATCTTCCCTAAGGTTGTACATACCTCCACTAGATGTATGAGGTTGAGTTTTACTCGGTGCCTCATAAGTACCCGCGGTGTCCTAATTTTGAGCATTTTCAGCTAACAAGTCTAAGTACTCCATTATCTTTAAAAGTTCCATTGCACATCAATTCAACCATTTGCCTATCTCTAGGTGTTAACCCTTCATAAAAATGTGAAACCAATCTCCATATTTCAAAACCATGATGAGGGCAAGTACTAAGCAAGTCTCGATACCTATCCCAACATTGGTAAAATGTTTCTCCTAGTTTTTGAGTGAAAATGGTGATTTGTCTTTTGAAAGAGTTTGTTCTATAAGATGAGAAAAACTTCTTTAAAAATTGTTGTTGCATTTCATCCCAAGCACGGATGGATCCTGGTCTCAAATTTTGTAGCCATGTTTTAGCTTTATCTTTTAATGAAAAAGGAAAAAGCTTTAATCTGATGGTGTTCATGCTACAATTTAAATTATTATATGTGTTGCAGACCTCCTCGAATTCCCTTAAATGCAAGTATGGATTTTCCAATTCTAAGCCATGAAAAGAAGGTAAAAGTTGAATAATACCTGGTTTAAAATTAAAATGAGATGCATCGGGAGGAAAAACTATGCATGATGGTGCACTTGTTCTTGTGGGATTCATGTGGTCTCTAAGTGTTCTAGCATGGTTATTCTCATTATTCTCATTATGATTATCTTCTTCGGCCATATTTTTTGAAAATGATGAGGATGCCCTACAAAATCTACCACTTAATGTACGTGACCACACTCTCATACACGTGTAGGAATAGAATAAAAGGAAAAAGAAAACAAAAGAAGAAGAAACAAGAGAAAAGAAACAAAGTTATATACAAGAAAAGTGAAAAGAAAAAATAAAATAAATATTATAATTTATACAAAACTTACCTCCCCGGCAACGACACCAAAAACTTGACACGACTAAAAGATTGATGTCTTCTTCCAAGTGCAGGAGTGTCGAAGTAATAAATAACCCGGCAAGACCGCGGTCGAACCATAGGGAGGTTAATTGTACAAATTATAAATAACAATAATACAACAACAACAACAACAACAACAACAATAATAATAGTAATAGTAGTAATAATAATAATAATAATAATAATAATAATAATAACAATAACAATAATAATAATAATAATAAAAAGGAGAAGGAGAAGAAGATGATGAGAACTTTGAGATGTAATATTAATGAAAGGATTAAACAATAATAATAACAAATGTCAAGGTTAGAGGTTCCACTAATGGTATGTCAAACAAGTATAGTATAAACTCTTATTATTCAATTGGAAACCACACACAAAGGAGGTTCCAATCTGATTATAGATTGTTAACATGATTACATTAGTCACCTTATTCGATTAATGCTAATACTTGTAAATCTCGTCAAGCATTCATGATTATAACTTATGTTAACAACAAATCAAGTTCCTTTCATAGCTCAGGTGTCAGTTATACCATACAGTATAGGCTATGAAAGTGTCAAGCATTTGTTGTACCAAGTGTTATACAACATAAATCAAGATTAGTCATTTAACAAGCAAAGTATTAAAGAGTGAACAAGATAACAAATACAAAACATGTTAATATCAAACATTAAAGTCCATATTAAGTTTACACTATACTTATTCTTACACCATTAGTGTAACCTTTTCACCTTGACATAATAAATTTAGCTAGACATAATGAAAGAAAGAAAAATAAATAAACAAAATAAGAACATGAAGAAGATTAAAGTTAACTAAGTAAATGCAAGGAAATGAAAGGCATAAACTTGATATTAATAAAAGTAAAGCATAAACATTACAAAACATACAAAGAGAGAAGGAAGAGCATGATCTTGATCTGGAAACCAAGATGCCTAAATGCATGGCAAATGCCTCCTTTTATAGGCCAAAATTGGGAACTATTGATTTGATGACTAATTGATGAGTGGGTGGCCAACTCTTGACTTGGTGACAATCCTTATCTTCTCTTGTCTGCCCAAAACATCATTGATAACGTCAAAATTGGAGCCCCTCAAAAACATGAAAGTTGTAGGAAATTGCCTCAGTTTTATTGTGTAAAAACTTCAACTCATTTTGACTTTTAAAACTCCAAATATGGCCAAAATACTTAACAGTGCTCAGGCTGAAGGACAGATTCGGGCTTCTTTGTTGTTACAACAATTTGGCCTTGAAAATGGCCTTTTTAGATCTTGGGCTCCATATGAAAGTTATAGGCCTATGTCTTAACTTTCCATCCATATAAAGTAGACCTAAATATGAGATCCATAGCTCTAGATATGACCCAATTACCGATCAGTGTTCCGGTTTAGATTGCACCGACATCTCTTTTCTAAGTTTAGCCATCTCTTTATCCTTTCAATTTCAGTTCTTAAATTCATCAATCAATCCTTTCATTTATGTGATAGGCCTGCATTTAAAATGAACATTTACCACAAATTAAAGGTATCGTATATTATTATAAAACATGCTTTAGTTAAGGAGTTATTGATACTTCAAGTGCAAAATGATGATATAAAACCTTGATAAAAATGCACTTTTAAGTACTAATCAAATATCCCTAAAGAAAGGAAATATATGGTGGACATAAAAATCATATGTAATATGAAATTGTTATTAACTAGTATTTGATGAATTGGAATGATACAATTGAAAATGATGGAATGAACAATTAATGTTAATGTTATGATTTAGCCATAAAATCTTGGTTAAAAGAACCCTTAAAAATATACATGTTGGAACTTCGTTTTTTAATCAAATGTAAGAATTTTATAAATCAAAATAAAACTAAGTTAAAGACCAGCAAGTCAGAATATATAGGCATATACAAAATACTAAATAAAAGGAATAGGCTCTCTTGAACAAGCAAAAGACATCATGGCCATCAAAGCATGGCTATTTGAAAAAACACAACCAACACCAGACATGTATAACCAATAAACATAGTGATTAGCACTTAAAAGTGCATTTTTATCAAGGTTTTATATCATCATTTTGCACTTGAAGTATCAATAACTCTTTAACTAAAACATATTTTATAATAACGTATCTAATAATATAAGATACCTTTAATTTATGGTAAATATTCATTTTAAATGTAGGTCTATCATATAAATGAAAGGATTGATTGATGAATTTAAGAACTGAAATTGAAAGGACAAAGAGATGGCCAAACTTAGAAAAGAGATGTCGGTGCAGTCCAAACTAGAACACTGTTTGGTAATTAGATCATATCTAGAGCTATCTACCTCAGATTTAGGTCTACTTTATATGGATGGAAAGGTAAGACATAGGCCTACAACTTTCATATGGAGCCCAAGATCTAAAAAGGCCATTTTCAAGTCCAAATTGGAGTAACAACAAAGAAGTCTGAATCTGTTCTCCAACCCAAGCACTATTTAGTGTTTGGCCTATATCTGGATTTTTAGAAGTCCAAATGACCTGAATGTTTTACATAAGAAAGCTGAGACAATTTCCTACAACTTTCATGCTTTCAAGTGGCTCTAATTTTGACGTTATCAATGACGTTTTGGGTAGGTAAGAGAAGATAAGGATTGTCACAAAGTCAAGAGTTGGTCACCCATTCATCAATTAGTCATCAAATCTATAGTTCCCAATTTTGGCCTATAAAAGGAGACAATTTTCCATGCATTTAGGCATCTTGGTTTCCAGATCAAGATCATGCTCTTGCTTTCTCTCTTTGTATTTTTTGTAATATTTATGCTTTGCTTTAATTAATATCAAGTTTATGTCTTTCATTTCCTTTCATTTACTTAGTTAACTTTTATCTTATTTATGTTCTTATTTTGTTTATTTATTTTTCTTTCTTTTATTATGTTTACCTAAGTTTATTATGTCAAGGTGAAAAGGTTACACTAATGGTGTAAGAATAAGTATAATGTAAACTTAATATAGATTTTAATGTTTGATACTAACATGTCTTGTATTTGTTATCTTGTTCACTCTTTAATACTTTGCTTATTAAATAACTAATCTAGATTTATGTTGTATAACACTTAGTACAACAAATACTTGGCACTCTCATAGCCCATACTGTATGGTATAATCGACACCTCAGCTATGAAAGGAACTTGATTTGTTGTTAACATAAGTTATAATCATGAATGCCTGATGAGATTTACAAGTATTAGCATTAATCGAATAAGATGACTAATGTAATCATGTTAACAATTTATAATCTGATTGGAACCTCCTTTATGTGTGGTTTCCAATTGAATAATAAGAGTTTATACTATACTTGTTTGATATACCATTAGTGAAACCTCTAACCTTAACATTTGTTATTATCATTGTTTAATCCTTACATTAATATTCCATCTCAAAGTTCTCATTATCTTCTTCTTCTTCTCTTTTTTTTTGTATTATTATTATTATTATTATTATTATTGATATTACTACTACTAATATTATTATTATTATTGTTGTTGTTGTTGTTGTTGTTTTTGGTACTATTATTATTGTTGTTTTATTATTGTCATCTATAATTTATACAATTAACCTCCTTGTGGTTCGACCTCGGTCTTGCCAGGTTATTTATTACCTCGACACTCCTATACTTGGGAGAATAAATCAATCTTTTAGTTGTGTCAAGTTTTTGGCGCCATTGCCGAAAAGGTAAGTTCTTGTACAAATTATAGTATTTATTTTATTTTCTCTTTTCACTTTTCTTGTATATAACTTTGTTTATTTTTTTTTGTTTCTCCTTCTTTTTTTTTTCTTCTTTTTTTATTCTATTCCTACACGTGCATGAGAGCGTGGTCACGTACATCAAGTGGTAGACTTTATAGGGTATCCTCATTATTTTTAGAAAATATAGCTGAAGAAGATAATCAATCACTTTATAATAAGAATAACGAGAATAACCGTGTTAGAACACTTAGAGACCATATGAATCCCACAAGAACAAGTGCACCATCATGCATAGTTTTTCCTCCTGATGCATCTCATTTTAATTTTAAGCCAGACATTATTCAACTTTTACCTTCTTTTCATGGCTTAGATTTAGAAAATCCATATTTGCATTTAAGGGAATTTGATGAGGTCTGTAACACCTATAATGACTCAAATTGTAGCATGAACACCATCAAATTAAAGCTTTTTTCTTTTTCATTAAAAGATAAAGCTAAAACATGGCTCTAAAATTTGAGATCAGGATCCATTCGTGCTTGGGATGAAATATAACAACTGTTTTTAAAGAAGTTTTTCCCATCTCACAAAACAAACTCTTTCAAAAGACAAATCACCACTTTCACTCAAAAACCAGGAGAAACATTTGACCAATGTTGGGATAGGTATCGAGACTTGCTTAATACTTGCCCTCATCATGGTTTTGAAACATGGATATTGGTTTCATATTTTTATGAAGGGTTAACACCTAGAGATAAACAAATGGTTGAATTGATGTGCAATGGAACTTTTGAAGATAAAGACCCTGATAAAGCAATGGAGTACTTAGACTTGTTAGCTGAAAATGCTCAAAATTGGGACACCGGGGGTACTTATAAGGCATCGAGTAAAACTTAACCTCATACATCTAGTGGAGGTATGTATAACTTTAGGGAAGATCATGACTTCCAAGCCAAGTTTGCATCTTTAGCTAGAAAAGTCGAGGCACTAGAATTGAAAAGGAGTGGTCAATTAAAATCTATTGAAAACATTGTGTGTCAAATATGTGAAACAAATGAACACTCAACTAATAACTGTCCAACCTTGCCTTCTTTTATGGAATGTCTCCATGAACGAGCCCATGCTTTAAACAGTTTCTAAAGGGCCAACCACAACCCATACTCACAAACATACAACCCTGGTTGGAGAAATCACCTAAATTTCAGTTGGAAGAGTAATAATAACAATGTACAAACTTCACAATCACCGTTTCAAGCACACCATAATTTCCAAAATTCTCATGGATATGCACCTCCTTATGCTCCACCTCCTAGAAGAAATCTTGAAGAAACATTGCATGCATTCATTGAAAAGTAAGAGACAATCAATACTCAACTTGCTTAAAACATGACATATTTTAAAGATACTCTTACAAAATTGGCATCTGCTTTCAGTTTTCAAGAGAAAGGTAAGTATCCATCTCAACCACAACAAAATCCCAAGGGGTAATATAATACAAATGCAAGTAGTTCCGGAAGCCAACATATGGATCAAGTCAAATCAGTCACTACTCTTCGCAGTGGTAAGGTTATTGAAAAACCCACTCTTGAACCTTGTGAAAAAGATAATGAGTCAATCTCTGAGGGTAAGGAAGGGGTTTGAATCTGAAAATTACAAAGAAATGACTGATTCCCTGCCAGTACTTCCATTTCCTCAAGCCATGACCAAACCTTTGATAGATGCTATTAAACAGGAAATTTATGAAATTTTCAAACAGGTAAGGATCAATATACCATTGTTGGATTTCCTTCTTATGCTAAATTTTTAAAAGATCTATGCATGGTGAAGAGGAAACTAAATGTGAAAAAGAAAGCCTTTTTAGCCGAACAAGTAAGTGTCATTCTTCAGAACAATAATGCTTTAAAGACCATGGTTATCCTATAATTTCTTGCTTTATTGGAGAACATAAAATTAAAAGACTCTTACTTGATGTTGGAGCCAGTGTGAATTTACTTCCATATTTAGTTTTTCAAAGTCTCAATCTAGGTGAGTTAAAACCAACTTCTGTAACTCTTTTACTTGCCGATAGATCCATAAAAGTGCCTAGAGGAATAATTGAAGATGTGTTAGTACAAGTCGATAAATTCATTTATCCTATGGATTTTATAATCTTGAACACACAACCTGTTAAAGTATGTAATTCATTTCCTGTTATTTTATGATGTCCATTTCTTGCAACTTCTAATGCATTAATTAATTGTAGGAATGGACTGATGAAGCTATCATTTGGAAACATGACATTGGAGATAAATATTTTCAACATTTACAAGCAACCTGGAGATGATAATGATTAACAGGAAGTGGACTTTACTGAAAAATTAATTCATGATTAATTTGAAACCACTTCTAGCAAAATTGAGATTGATAAATCTGATGATTTGCAAATGGTTTATTTTCAAAAAGAATCAAATGCAAGTAATTGGAGATCACAAATTGGGGAATTGCCACCATGATCAATTAAATCCATACCTTCAAGTGTTCAACCACCCAAACCTGATTTGAAGCCATTGCCATTCAATCTCAAATACTCATTTTTGGGAGAAAATGAAACTTTTCTGGTAATAATCTTTTCCGAACTTAATGCACATCAAGAAGGTAAGTTATTATAAATTCTGAAAATGCACAAAAATGCAGTAGGATGGACCATAGCTGACATAAAAGGAATTAGTCCTTTGATTTGTACACACATAATTTATTTGGAGGAAAATGCTAAACCCTTTAGGGAAATGCAATGAAGGCTCAATCCTAATATGAAAGAAGTAGTGAAAAATGAAGTCATTAAGCTTTTAGATAATAGAATCATTTATCCTATTTCTGACAGCAAATGGGTAAGTCCTACCCAAGTTATACCCAAAAAGTATGGAGTCACTGTGATAACAAATGAGAACAATGAGTTAATTCCCACTAGGACTGTTACTGGTTGGTACATGTGCATTGACTATAGGAAACTTAATTCAATGACTAGAAAAGATCATTTTCCTTTACCTTTCATGGATCAAATCCTAGAAAGAGTTACAGGTCATGAATTTTATTATTTTCTAGATGGTTATTCGGGTTACAACCAAATTGAAATTGCATTGGAAGATCAAGAGAAGACTACTTTCACATGTCCATTCGGTACTTTTGCATATCGAAGGATGCCTTTTGGATTATGTAATGCACCAACCACATTTCAAAGATGCATGCTTAGTATATTTAGTGATATGGTTGAACATTTTCTTGAGATTTTCATGGATGATTTTTCTGTTTTTGGTGATTTATTTGATGATTGTTTGACTAACTTAGAAAAGGTTTTGACCAGGTGTGAAGAGAAGAATCTTGTGCTGAATTGGGAAAAATGTCATTTTATGGTAACAAACAGCATTGTACTTGGTCATATTGTTTCATCAAAAGGAATTGAGGTTGACAAATCTAAAATCGAGTTAATTGCAAACTTGCCAACACCAAAATCTATTAAAGATGTTAGATCATTCTTAGGACATGCTGGTTTTTATAGAAGGCTCATCAAAGATTTTAGTGTAATATCTAAGCCCTTAAGTAATCTTCTAACAAAGGATAATATTTTTGAATGGAGTGAACATTGTGAAAAAGCCTTTGTTAAACTTAAAAACTTGCTTACTTGTGCTCCTGTCATTCAACCTCCTGATTGGTCATTACTTTTCAAAATAATGTGACACCAGTGATTATGCTGTAGGTGCTGTTTTGGGACAAAAAAAAGATAGGAAACCTTATGTGATTTACTATGCACGTAAAACTTTAAATAATGCTCAAATGAATTATACCACCACTGAAAA